>NW_008591169.1:0-245 GCF_000691845.1 Merops nubicus
TGGCAAAGCTCAGTATTTTCACACTCTATGGCAACAGCTTGCTTTTCTAGCCCTGTTGTAGCTCTGCTTTTATATAATTTTCCAAGTTCATATCTCAGCCTGACTAACCCTGATGATGGTCATTCTGATATCTATTCAATGAATTACTTTTTATCAAACTTTGTTTCCAAGACCTTTAAACTCAAAACACTAGGGTCTGCCACGAACTAGTGGCAGACCAAAGGGGATCTGTGCACCTCTGAATT
>NW_008591170.1:0-2235 GCF_000691845.1 Merops nubicus
AGCCCTGCTGCTGAGGGGTGCCCCTCGCTCTGCCCTGCCCCAGGCAGCCCCCGAAACGCCGCGTGTGCTGCGCCCACCTCGGGTTAGGAGGTTTCCCCAGGAGACTGCGTGTCGTAAACAGCTATGCCAAAGCTTGGTTGTTGTTTTGAGTCACTAAATTACATTGCACTTAATTGCTCCCAATCTACCACCAGTGAAAGTTTTCCAACAAAAGCTGCCTCTGTCAAGAAACCATTTTTATAGACTAATGATCTTACCTCAAGAATGCTTTTCGAAGAGCATTGAAACAAGACATTTGCCAGGGGGATGCACAGTGGAAAGTAAGTACGGTTTTTAAATCATTTTTTCAAGACAAAATTTTTTTCCAAGAATGCTATCTAGGACAAAGGCCTTGCCTTACTGGGAAGGCCATTTATCTGGGGATCAATTAGCTGCTGAATTTCATCAGTGAGACAATGCTGGGCCAATTCATCAGCATGTCAAAGGAAATGCTATGGACGTGTTAACAGAGGACAGTACTTTGCTGCAGAGCGATGCCTTCCAACTCCACATTAAAAATCATTTCATGATTCTGCAGGAACACAGGGAAGGTTTTATTTGGGAGGGTTTGCCTCATTTCACCCCAGCACTTGGAAATAATCAAAGTACTAGTGGTACTGGCTTAAGAACTTCTCCCCTGTACATTTATGTTTATCCCAGGAATATGCATTTCCAGGCTGGCTCAAATATTAAGAGCCCAGTAAGGGAAATCTTTGCTCAGAGAGGTTATGACATCTCCAAAAACTTCAGGAAAGTGAATACAAACATCCAGAAAGAAAAAGGTTTAACCAGCCTGGAGCAGGGAGCAGGGCAGGTTTCGGCTGAGCACACGTTTTTGGCAGTATGCCACTTCTCATAACAGCATCATGTGCCAGAGCACAGGAGAATGAACAGGAACACTTCTGAGGGATAAGTGAGAGACAATCAAGGAGATGGAGAAGAATCAGAGTGACGGCAGGATAGGCAGCAATGAAGACTGCCCATCTTATCAAGAATCTGGTGAGATCTGAACTGGAAATGGGACTTGGCTAAACAAGAAGCAGCAAGGACAAAGGCAATTTAGCCTGCAGTAAAAGTATGAGGGTATGAGACTCTCCTGCAGCTCTTTATGAGTCAGATTAGCTGGAGGTGGAAAATCTTGAGGTGCTTCCAAGCACGTCCTGTGTCATTTGCAGCAATTACAGGACTGCTGTCCACTCTGCCCTCCAGTTTGGAGCTTCATATGAAACAGGAAGAGCCTTAGTATCTCTGTATCAGGAAATGAGAATTTAACCTAATTTTTCTAAATCATAATTGCATCCCTATTCTTTGTAATACTGAGCTAATAAATGACACATTTTAAGATTTCAACCTTGCATTTCAGCACACCATTAATAAAACCACACAGCGGATTAAGCAGACACTAGATACATAGTTCTTTCTCAGCCAAGGCAACTCAAATGCCACATTTCACAGATGGGTTTAGCCATTGATGTTCTGTGTGGGCAGCAGCAGCAGGGTGGGCTGATTGAACCAGAGTAACAACATAATTTGGGGCTGCGTTTTCTGTTTTATTGTAAGTCAGAGCTGGCTTGAGCTTTCTCCTTTCTGTCATCAGTGCATCTTTTCAGATGGAAGAAATCCCATTACAGCAACTGCATCCCAGAACAGAGTTACCTTGCCCGTGAAGTGGTGACGTGTAAGGCCATGAGCACCAGTGTTTGTGTTGAACTGTGCTCCCTCGTGTCTCCATTAAAGAATGAACCACTGACAGATGAAAATATTTATGGTTTCCATAAAGCTTGCTTCATTTTTCATTCTGTCATTGATGAAATACTTCCTTAATGTCTTTTACATCAAAGAAATAATTTCTTTATGTGGTATCATCTGATCTGCTTTCCATTCCCAGTCTCCATTCCCTTAGAAGGCTGAACACTAATCGGTATTCAGCGAATAAATTGTCACTACTTTTATTAATTATATCACATTGTTCAATACCCAAGATAAAGGGATTACTGTTCTCAATGCCAGAGATGTTGTTCCTGTTGGGAGAGAGAGGCTGAGAGGAATAGGTAAGCAAGTCCAGAAGTAATGCTCCATCAGTGAAAGATGCCTTTTATCAGCACTATGGAGCTGGGAGCTCTGCTTACAGCCCTGGCAATAAAATAACACATCCCCAGTGGCAGAACCAAGGCACCTCCCCGGGCACTGCTCCTG
>NW_008591170.1:2275-2511 GCF_000691845.1 Merops nubicus
TGCCTCCCCCTCCCTGAAGGCACCGGCGAGTTTTAAACACTCAGACAGGAGTTCACAAAGCCACAGTCATTCTGTGTGTTCGTGCCCGATCCAAGAAAGCAAGAATGGGCTGCTCCAGCTCATAGGCAGGGGAAATTCCTTCACGTTCAACCAGGAATAGATACAGGTTTTCTTCAGAGGCTGCTAAGAAGCTATATAAACGGGACTGTATCTGGAAGAAGCCCCCATGTGAGCGG
>NW_008591171.1:0-460 GCF_000691845.1 Merops nubicus
CCTTGCACCAGGCCTTGCACGAGGGCTGGGGACACCAGGGCTTGCACAAGGACTCGCACCAGGGCTCACACGAGCCCCTCCAGCCTCGCACGAGGGTCTTGCACGAGGGTTAGAGCCTTGCACGAGGGCCTTGCACGATGACTCAGGCGTCTGGGGCCACCAGTACAGACCAGTGAACCCACCACAAACCACCACACAAGAGCCTTGGGCAGCCAGGGACACCAGTATGGACCAGTATAAACCAGTAACCCCACCACAGACAGGATCTAGATCCCTCTGCCCACCAGTATAAACCAGTAAAACCAGCACAGAGACCACCCAGTTCTGTCTGCTCACCAGTATAAACCAGTAACCCCACCACAAACGGGACTCAGGTTCCTCTGCTCACCAGTATAAACCAGTAAACCCAGCACAAAACTGGTCTGTGTCTTTGTGAGCACCAGTATAAACCAGTAAAACC
>NW_008591172.1:0-7520 GCF_000691845.1 Merops nubicus
CCGGCGGGTTCGGGTTCTTCCAGCCGTTGCACTTGCAGGATTCCTCAGCCTGAAATTGAAGCAGAGGTGTATCCATCAGCACTGTCTAACGCGGGAACCTGCTGGGACGGCATCACTTCATAAGCAGTAAAACGTAACATTATTAATTACAGGTTGGCTTTTTTGTTTTCCTTTGATTTTTTTAAGGGGCATCTTTGGGGTGTTTTGTTGCTCTTGCTTTGGTTGCTTTTGTTTTTTTTTTTTTTATCTACCACGCAGCGAAAGTAGCTTCATGTAAGGATCAACTGTGCAATGTAAATCATAGGGTACTATTTTCTAGAAGCAATCAGAATAGTACCCTAAACTGAGAGATTAACACAATTCTGGTACGCAAATTACGCTTGGAAAAACAGATACACAAGCTCTGGTTGATTCTTTTACAGAAAGCCCTTGCTCTAGTGAAAGAAGTATTCAAAAATGTACTGTCAAAATGTGCAGATCATGCCACTGAGACAGTTCTAATGATTTAAACACAAGCAGGTTATCTAACAGGCAACATGTTTATCCCTGCCCCATCAGCTATACCACCAGCAAGAAAGCACGTGACTAAAACCAAGCCCATGACAATCCAAGCAGGGTTAACTAAATACTAAAATAAGCAAACAATGACTACACTGTTGAATAAAGCTGTCCAAAGCAAGGCTTGGCCATAAAACCAATGGATCCCAAAGACACTGCCACTAGCAATGCAACCTGCTGCTCACTCTGGGAAGTTTATTTACACTCAATGAGTGTGAACCACCATGGACAGACTGCAGCTAAAAGGGGTGACCATGAAGGGAGAGCTTGTGACTCTGGTAATTGCATGTCAAATCATTCAAAAGTGTGAAGGACCAACACTGTTTATCCAGAGAGCAGCTTTATAGGAGGGCATTTTCTTCTGCATACCCAAAAGATCTTAGTTATTTTGATGGTAAAGTACTTCTAACATCACTCACACTCCTATTTGATGAGCTAATTGGAAGGAAAGTGTGCTTTTCTACTGTGCAGAGATATCTGTGCACTGGGTGGTAACACAACATGTGTGAATTTTCACTGCCAAGACCTCAGTGAGGAAAGTATGCCAAGTGCTGCATAATACTAATGACTGAAGCAACCTTAGTAGGAAAGATTGTTATGTCAATATATCCAGCACTAATGTATCATTTTTCAAAACCAATTCTGAATATATTTAATGCAATCTATTTAAGGAACCTATTTGATTTTCCTTTTATCTTGCCACGTCCCATCTTACCTACGGAAGAAGGACCCAGGAGAAGAAGAAAGGATCACAGCTTGACAGCTTCCAAGACTGACAGCTTTGTAGGTTGATGGTAAAATTTTCTTCCAAATTAATTTCAGTATTCAGAAACCTGAGCACCAAGACAGCTGCTGCCTGCAGTTTGCTGAGCACTACATAATGTTTTTACCATCTCCAACACTTAAGTATTTATCCGACTGGGTGCCAAGGCCTCTGCCTGTGCCCAGGGCTGCCTGGCAGGTAGGAAGAGGTGTGAGATGTTTTCAGCAGCTGGATGACCCAGAAATCCACCTGCAAGTGTCCAGCAAAACCACTGCCACCTTCTTGCCTTGGAAAGGGGACAACATGAGCTGCCTGAACCCTTGGCTCTCCAAATTTCTCTGCATGGGTGCAGACTGCCTGCCACCCCATGTACTTACAATGCGGCATCAGGGAGGTTTCAGTATGAAATGAGAGGAAGACTGAAACTGCATTTTATGAGACTTGGAAAAAAAAAATCTGGATGGATTTATGCTGAATTTTAGGTTATTTTTCTGTCATTTTTTAGTATGAGTCATAGGATTGGCAGAGAAGTGAAGAAAGCCCAAAGTTATTTTAGGGCAGAAACCATCTCTTACAGTTTCACAGGCATTGAGCCAATTTTACTTTTGCCTGTTATCCAGGCCTACAGGGCCTCTTAAAGTTTAATGACTAGAAAGAGAGATCAGTGATTGAGTGACACTTGTAAACCAAGGTCTGCCTTAGTGTGGGGACTTCAGACATCTGTGAGATGATGTGAAACCTCATTTTCGATTAGCACCTTGAGCTAGACAAAACCAATGCTAAATAAGCTATGTGCATTTGCTTTGTGGGAGAGGCAACGTTGCCATGAAAGTTTCTGCAGTTACAACAAGAATAGAGAAACTGTCACAGAAAAAAACTGTCAGAAAATGAGGTTATTGCCAAAGAAAATTCAAGAGACAATCATAAAGAAGTTCTCAAAACCTGACTGAACATTATTTTAGGGAATTAAGATTTGATCTTTCCCTTGCAGCTGTCCAGACAAATGTTCAACACTGTAAATTAATGACATAATATCATGCTTATTATGCCTTAAATCATACCAGTGTGAAACACCTCCAAAAAAAACCCTCAAACTAGGCACAAGCTTTTTGAGAATTTTTTCTCTGAGTGGAAGTAGCATTTCACAGAAGCTCACCACACAATGTTTACTATGAAGCCTAAAAACTATAAACAGTGAGTAACTACACAAACTTTAATGTCACAGAATAATTAACAGCAAAGATGCAAACAAACAGATGTACGAATTGTGATAACAGTTCAGTTAAAACTGCCAAAAATAAATATCAACCCACCCACAAAGAATAAAAACTGTGTGTTCAACGGCAGATTTTTTCCTGCCCTTAGTAGTATTTCCTTGCCAGATCTTTTTGAAGCAGCCGTTAATTTTTATTGTTCAAACTATTCCAGAGACCTTTCTCAAACAACTACTAGAATGTGGGGGTTTTTTTTCCTTTATCTCTTTTTTAAACACCAGAATCAGCATAAATGTACTGTTAACCAAGGGGAAACACAACCTATAAAGGTCCTCTTTAAAACTAAGCTTTCATTGTAGATGTTGTCAGTGCAACTAGTTTGCAGTGAATACACAACGTACATTCCTCAGTGGCTTAAATTGCTGAGTTTTTCTAAGTCGTCCACAGCGTTTTCGTCATTCAGTCCTTTCTTTGACTATCTTCAGCTTTTTCCTTTCTTTCTTCCTTTTTTTTTTTTTCTTAAATGTCACTCATCTGCTTTTCATTAGAAAATAAAGTATGACTTCACCTCCACAAAAACTAATTTAAGTTCAAAACAGTTTTGAGGGGAGGAAAGAAGAGAAGCATTTGAACTAGCACATCCAGTCCTTGGAGCCTTGTTTTCTGGGACATCTGCAAGACTCTGATAAAGCCATTTAAGAAAGTTGGGGACTTCTGCCTTACTTAAGTGTGCAAAGTAATGACTGTCATCTTTGCAGGCCCAGGGATCACAGATGCTGCATCTTCGTAGGCATTTTTTAATAAAGTTGGATGAGTGCAATATAATAAAACACAATGACACACGGTTGCCTGCCTGCTCCTTCCCCCTCCCCAAAAAAAACTCACAACAAAACAGTACAAAACTTATGTACATTTTGTACTGTACAATATAATTTAAGTAATTTTTTTGACCCGTTCCCTGTTAGATGGAGGTTGTTACAATGAGAATTCAAACTGTCTGAGAGCTCTGAGCAGTGAAAATTGCAACCCTGGACTAACTAAATTTACTGTTCCCTTTAAAATACTGAATATACTGGTAGCAGGTGAAAAACAGTGAGAAAATGCAGCATATTTTAACACATGTTGTTAGTGTTTGCATTTTAAAAGGAAGCATCTGAAAGTTAAAACATTGCACATCTCAATCACCCCTTTTAAGTGGGTTTCAGGTGTCCAAGTAATAATGGATAAATGAAGAATGTTACACTAACTTATGGACTAAAACATTCCTCCCTTTTTCCAATAATGAACATGGGAATGTGCTAACTTAAGTACAATGTAAAAGACTCCAACAGCTTTAAAACAGCTGTTGTGCTGGGCTCTCTTTCCAACTCAAAATCATACAGGCTGCTCTGTTTGGTAACTGAGAAGCAAAGCAGACTCAACAGATTATACACACGCAACATTATGGATCTTTCCATTTCCAGCAAGTGTAATTAGTCTAGAAAAAAATATTCTTCCACCCAACACAGAAGCCACATAAAATACCCTGTAAGTTTTTTCCTGCAAGCAAGAATCTCAAATTGATGCTTTTAACAAGGAACACAACACAAACCATACTAAATACATTGATGAATTTAAACCACATATTTTTCCTGCTCAAATGTCCAGTACATAGCAACCACACAGATAGTGGTTGGAGAGCCACTCATTCGTATCAGGAAATTAGCTGACCTACTTGTCTTTAACAATACAAAATAATCAGTTCGATGTCCAGCTCTAAGGACATGTTCTTCATGTATTGATCAATCCAAGTATTTTATTCCCTGTATTTTCCAGTTTCATTTGCAGAATAGATGTAGGTTACTCTATAAAGCTCTCATGAGTAATAGGGTTTAAATTCCAACCTTCTAAAGTTAATGGTAGATTTCCTTTTTAATTTAAAGAAAGATGCTTTAATTTGGCCTGCAAGCCATTGTAAAACAGATTCACCTCACTACAAAAATGATCATAAGAAAGCTTTAGATGTCTTGTATGTTACCGACACATGTCTGCAGAAAGCGACTTCAATACATTGCTAGCTGAGCTTCAAGGAGCTGTACCTGCACTACACAGAGTTCAGCAATAATACAGCCAAGTCTGCCCCATCTTAATCTGCCTTATGAAAGTCAGGAAAAAAATTTCATTACAGAATCAGCAGTACATATTTACCCCACAAACTCTTTTTTTATGACTAGAAGAAAAATTCCACAGAGGTCACTCTAGGATGAGAAACGGGAAGGAGTGCCTCTACCATGGGTCAGCAGCTGGTCTGGAGCCTGGGATTCAGATTTTACTCCAACCCCTACCACTCGCACACCTGCCACAGAGCCTTGGCCAAGTCATCGCATCATAAACAAACTGGACAGGGCATGAGAAATTATCTAAAACACAAAGTCTTTCTTCAACGAGGTATTATTCCCTCATACAGCAAATGCCTTAGGCTACTGGGCTCTAATTAGATTTATAAGCATCCAGGCATTACAGCAAGAGATATTTATGAGAAACAAACAATTTTACAGAAAACTTAGTGTACTGAAATAGTACATATTTCAACTTACAATTCTCTCTCTAGTCCCACTAGGAGTTTTCTTACAAGTATTTTCACATACTGTAAACCAACCAGCTAACAAAAAGCCAAGGAGATTTCCTCCTACATCTTCATTAAATACATTTATGTAAGTCACATAGTGCTTGTTTTATACAAAAAGTGCTTCAAGCTCACATGTCTAATGCTCAATTTCACACTGGACAAAACCAAAACGATCTATGCAGCCATTCATATGTCCACAGATACAGCAAGTGCCAAGCACAAAATCCCGCTCAGCATACAGAACTACTGTGCACTTCCAAAAGTCATGAAAGCTGTGCCAACTCCTAATATAGATCTTACTGTTCAGAACCCACTTTTTTAAACACACACACACAAACTTAGGCATTTGAGGAGGTTTTTTTAACACAGAGGAGCCTGTTCTTCCCCTTCCACCCTGACCTTTTCTCACACGGGAAAAAGTCAAGCAGAGCAGCTCAACAGCAACAACTCTCCTGTCCCAGTTTTTCATCAGGAAAAAAAACCAAACCCACATTTCTCTAACCTGGGCAGCAGCTCCCTAAACTTCTACTGCTCAGAATACTTCCTTCTGCTCCAAAGGCATGCACACAGAAAATGTCTTTGACAGCAGTCTTTTTGTCCATGTTTCCCATGAAGAGAAGGGATTGCTGAAGGACCAGGAGGTCCCTCTTGGGGACTGAGCACCCTACCCAAGAGCAGTGCCTTCCACCCTCTTCTGCTCCACACTTCTGCTGTCAGCAGTGGAACTCACCCTTTACATGGCCACCAACCTCTCCATCTTGTGTTCCTGCTTTTCATCCCTAGCGAAGACACACTCCCCATCTCTCCTGCTCCAAGGAATCTCTGAGGTCAAGTTCCTAATAAATTCTGTGTCCTGAATTTTGTGACAAATTTTATGTGGAAGAAGGTGATTGACACTAAGGATCCCATTATATATTTTCTGCACTCCAACTTGTACAGCTCTGTGTAGATTTACACAAGACTAATATAAAGACTACTTGAATGAACACGGAGTATGTCTCCTTTGGAGACAGTGTGTTTGCCTTCATTCACTCTTTTGCACTCACATCCACAAATGCAAACTGAAGGGAAGAGAAGCTGCAACACAATGTAGGAAAAAGTTCAAAGTTAGGAAAAATTCCAAGTTACACTCTGCACTGCTGCAGTTTCTTGCAAACCACTATTGTCACAAGCCACAGGGTGTAGTTTTAGAGCATCTGCCAGGTGCTCATGAAGGGAAATAACATACTATTTCACCCTGCTCCATCCTCTCGCTTTTATTCCATAGGAGAAGCCACTCGACTAGTTTACAAGCAGCTTTCCATCCGTCTACTTGCTTCTGTTTTGAGACCTGCAAGAATTCTGCCTGCCACTGAATTCCTGAAGAGAAATGAAATAGCAATGGTAGCTTTTGCATTTTAGTCTGAACACAAAGCAGCTTTCAGTGCTGGGGCTGTGACTAGGTCCTGATGGAAAGCAGAGGCTACAAGGTGCCCCTGGCCATGGATCCAACTCCATCCATCACTGATGTACCAAAGAAGCACACACCCAGGCCGTCTCACAGAAGTGGTCACCAAGGACACCACAGCCGAGCACCAGCAGTACAAGTTGTCACCACACTGTACCCCACCACTGGAGCCCTGTGAGAGGGAAGGAAGGGATGGCAGCAAGCCACAGGATGCCCTCTTCCCCTCCCAAACGGTGCTCGTGTGCCTTCCAACCAAGCATCTGTAACAGTGCTCATGTGGGGCCGGTGAATCAAAAAGATCAAAGGCTTTGGACAGAGACAAGGCTGCCTGTACTTTTTCACAGCACAGCAAAGCACTTCAGGAGAAGGCTTTTGCCCTCACAAGGATAGCATGGAGCTATATCAGGGGAGGGGAAAAAAAAAAATAGCAGTGCAAAGAGGACTCAGCCTTGGGAAAGCTTCAAACCACGCCACCCAGCCTGCAGTGAGAGCCACAAGTTTCAAGTATGCTAGCTGCTCTTTTATCGACAGCAGTGCAACTTGGCAATGCCCCGTGTACACACCCAGGCTGAAGTGGTGGTGCCTGCACATTCGGGAACAGCTAAGAAATTGAAATGTGTGCGGCTTCCTTAATTTGCCCTCACATGACAGCGCTGCGCCATGCCTTCAGTGTACAGCTAAAGCTTCACGCCACCAGCCAGGACTACAGAGCCATACTGTGATGATTCCTCATGGACATTATCATTTAGTTTGGTCCTTCACTTAAAACTTGTCCTTTTGAGGCTCCAAAGTAAGAGAACAGAGAAAATATGGTGCACTCCTCAGAAACAGCTTTCTTCAATGCAGAAAGCGTTGCCAGAGGATTTGACATCAGCACTGCCAATCTGAACGTATCAGACCCGCTGTGCCTCCGCAGCTGCCCTGGCAGCA
>NW_008591173.1:0-16832 GCF_000691845.1 Merops nubicus
ATATATATATATATATATATAAAATATCCTTCTGTGGGGAATGAAAGCAGTAAGAACTCAATCTCCTAGACATTCTACAACGTTGCAGACAAGCACTATAGGTAGACTGTGCAATGAACCAACACGCATAGCTCTTCATCAGCCATTGTACATAACTGTCATTCTCACACACTAATACAGACTGAGATTGGAAAACACAGAATACATTCTGTATACGGACCAATTCAGCAAGCATTTAGTAGGGGTGGTAAGACTATGCCTCCTGGATTAGGAGACAGATGCTAGAGCTGTCAGATGATCCAGGCCAAACCTGAAGTTTCAAGCAAGTACTGGCATGCACTAGGTGCAAAGCCACCAGACACCACATTGCTAAGCCCTGAGAAGCTGGACATTTGAGATACAAAGAAAAGCAGAGCTTTGAGCAGTGATGGAATTCAGCAGTAAAAATTCAGACTCCTGTGGGAAAATGAAAGGTTCTTACAGATCAAATATAGATTTTACTACTTAAACCTTTACTTGAGCTCTTTTGTGGACCTGGTTCTTTGCTCCCCAAAACCGTGCCATACTGCAATTCTTCAAAATACAATTCTCATTCTCTAAAATGCCTTTTTCTGCATTTCAAAAGTTTTTTTTTTTTTTTCTCAAGACTGTACTCTGAAACAGAACAGTATTGAAAACAATGTTCAGTCTGATTGCAGAAATCCTCCTTAGACCATAGGTGAGCATCCAACTCCTAGCACCGAGAATTCTCATATCCAATTAATGTATAATTTAGGTAGATAAGCTGTTACTAGTTGATTCAATGTTTGAGACTTCAATGAATGTTAAGGAAAGAAAGAAGTCATGTAATCCTAAATATTTTCTGCTCTTTATGGAACACAAATATCCTTTCTGATCTCTTATTACTTACTACTACTAGCTTACATGATGAAGTATGAAAATTTCAGTCCACTTAGCTGTAATTTTGCTTCACTCAGATACGTTTATTACTAAGCACCTCATTATCTTGTTCTACTAAAAAATTCTAGCCTCAATATTTCACTTTACATTCTAAGGCAACGGCATAATTGCAAATGCACAAGTCCAATCTCTCTTAGCATTGGTATTACCTCTGCTTATTGAGTACATGTATTTTAAACATTCTATCTTACAAAAATACAGGAAAAACACTGTTTTACAGATAAATACACAACAACAGATGAATGTTACTGAAAACACTTTGTGTAAAAGTTAAGTACCTGAACAAACTGATTATTCAGACTCTGTTATTACACGTGTCTAAAATTAGGCAAAGTACCTCTCTTTGCCATGTACAAACCTGCTAAGACCATGTAATAAAGGTAAGATGAAATTTCTTAGCCCATGCCTATTCTATTTGCATACCTCCAGTCCTGGAGATGGAACAACTTCATGCTAGGGTTCAATAATTTTCTTTACCTCAAAATACGCGTGGAATTTACTGTCTGTCCACTCGGCTACAGATGAGAGCTGAGTATCCTTACAGGAGCTGAGCAGTTCTCTCAGCTCTTCTGCTAGCCGCCCAGAGACTTCTCTCCCAGGTTTCCTCACAACATCATAGTATCTGGCATTTCCTCCTGCCATTATCAAACTAGAAGAGTTCCTCAATTTGAAAGCATTTCATGTTATCTCATTTAAAAGACAGATGTCTCCTATTTTATCTACAGAATATATATGACATGACAGCACTTTTCCAAAAATGCAGAAATGTGGTTTTGTTGTTTTCTAGAAAAATCCTTGATGTTAAAGATAGGAGTAGTCAGGAGGAAGGTGCTCCTCAGCATAACTCAAGATTTTAGAACTATGACCATCTTTATCTGGAAATAGAAACATATCCTCACAAACTACACAAACTATATGCTGTTCTTGAAAATACCATGTGACCAAAAAAAAAAAAAAAACCCAAACTTTCAAACATTTGTTCCTATTTTGTTTCAAAGGTTTCTGTTAGGAGGTTTTTTCCCCGTTTCTTTTCTGTATCGCGTAAAATTCAACACATAGGTAGAGAAAAAAATTCTTGAAAAATAGGTGAGATGCTGTCCTTCAGAAAATAACATCATTCAGCTATAATTTTACTCCCTCATCCTCTATGATTACAAGAATTTTTCAAACATGGATTTTTTAAGCAACCAAAAAAATAAGTGTTTATAAAAATCAACAAACGTGAGTAGAGACAGAAATAGCCAATACTGAGCACATGTCATGGAGAAGCACCATGTTGCTGCCTTTATTCAGGCAGTGCTGCTCAGGCAAGATCTAGTACACCACAAGAGGGTTTTACGTTGATATATTAAGTGACATAGTAGGATACTGATATGGCACATTCTGTGTTTCGCTCATGTTTTCTGTCTGAATAAATGCATACTTAACTTCTGCTAGAAAAAGTTTAATCAATCCATTCTCTACTCATAGATATAATTTACATTTTAGAAAAATAATTTAGAAGCAAGAAATTGCAATTTGGACCTCAGCTATCCATAAATATATTAATACAAATTAGCCTGTGACAACAGACAAATTAAAAAAAAAAAAAAAAAATCAGCCAAACATACCCTATGCCTAATATGTTTCCAGAACAAATAGTACAATTTTACTTTGACTTGTATAAGTATTATTACATTCTCAACATAAGTGTTTAAGAAGTTCTTTCAACAATTTTGATTCTAGCAAGAATCAAAGAAGATTAAGCAATCAGGTGAGGCCACAGAAGCCCATAAAATGATTATAAGATAGTAAAGCATTTCTTTTTCATGAGTCACTTAAAAAGAAACTTTTAAAAAACCAGCAAATTCATTCTTCAAAGGTACTCTCAAAACAAGATCAGAAAATATTAACATGTTAGTCAATATCAATGTCTCATAAATGCAATATTTGTTTGCAATATTACCTCCCAATGGAAATTCTGAGGGGTAATAGGCATCATTGACTGCATGTAAATCATGTCCTTAAGACATTACCCAGACACCTTCCTGACTCCATTTGCATTCTGCCTTAAAGCACTGCTACCTCTTAGAACACAGTTTCATGTCTTCTCAAAGCTTATCGTACTAGGCACTGACAATTTTGCAACATTACTTTCAAAATCTAGTGGAGTATCTTAGAACATTCTCTGTAGAAAAAAAGATGTGCAAGATGACGGATTCAATTTCTTTTTTTCAAACAGTTTGACACTGTGAAGTCTAAGTCACGGTATTCTAGCTTATTAGTACAGTTCATAGTATTCACAGTGTATTCTTGTACACCCAAAATACTTTGGGGAATTTCCCTCAGGAAGTGTTTCTGTTTTAATCTTACATTTCTCCTTTGAGAAAATTTTAGTGGTCCTATTTTTCAGATTTTTAAAAAACCCACACTTGCTTTATCTACGAAATATCACTCTTAGCATAGAAGAACTCTCAGAAAATTACTCCCTAATTCAAAAGTCCTATTTATTTTTAGTAAGAGACAGAGCCTCTGGTAAATAACGACAGAACAGTATGTCTGGGTTATCACAATGCCTTTCTTTACTGGAAAATTGAGTAGATTTTTTCCAACACATACCATTTCAATTTACTTGAGAAGAAGTGTCTAGAAATAATCACCATAAACCAATTTTCTATTTATTGAAAGCAGAATATTATTTACTAACCAGCTAAGAGCAGGTAGAAGACTCCTAAGGGAACAAAGATTTATACAGTCCACATGCCCATTTTAAATAATATGGGCACACTGTCTCCCAGCTGAGGAAGACCCAAGGGAGCACTAGAGAAAGCTTAAACCACACTGGACCCACTAGAAGACTTCAAAGAAGGAACAGCTATAAAAGTTCAGCTATTCTACTGAGGAAAGAAGTATAAGAGAAGGCTGAAAGCTTTAGCTACCAGTTTGTCAGGAAACAACTAGTAGAGGATGTGCAATGATGGAAGGAGACTTTGGAAAAAAAAATGCAAGCAGATTGAAACAGTTTCTCTTATTTGTCTTTCATAAACAACTATGCTGTCCATTCAGATGAGCAAATGTTTTCATTATGGATTTCACTTATCTGTTTTAAATACAGGGTAATTTCAAGGAATCATAAACGGCAAGCATTTCTCACCCAATTGTCAGCTGACTCTGTAAGCCAAATGAGTGGCCCATCTGTATCCACAGGCTCACAGATCGGGGCCCCCCTTGGAACTGCCTCAGTCCTCAGCTTGACAGAGACCAGAGGGGCGTCCCCTCCGCTAATGGCAGAGGCTCTCCAGATTGCAGTAAATTACAGAGACTCGCAGGGGCACCTCTCCACCAGTCTTGAATGTCCCCAACCCTGGAGATACTCTGAATAGCCTTTGAGATATTCAAAATCCACCAGGGCAAGACTTGGAGCAACCTGCTGTAGGTGATCCTGCTTTGAGCAGTTATTAGGAGGCACATCCCAATCCTGAGGAGTGCTTTACAATGTACACATTTTATATTCTTTAAACACTTGAAATCTACCAATTTATGGTTTGTGGGTTTTTCCTTCTGTTTTTGCACAAAAGTTACCGAGCCTAATCTTAGCCTTGAAGGCTAGTCCTTCCTACTTTCATTTCAGATTGGCAGAGGTGCACAGAAGGATTCAGAGCAGGACTAAATTTAAGGTGCTCTCAGTCACCTCTGCATAAATAGAGGAAGCAACTTCCCTGCACTTCCACGGAAGCCTAGGGGGGCTCAATACTCTAGGCTGAAGTTAGCTCTGTGCAAATTCTCCCTGCCTCCTCTTCTACATGATGATGAATGCTGGTTCTTCATAAACATCAGGAACTAGCAGTTTCTTTAACCCAAGGCTATAACATTAGCATTTAAGCAGCCTTACAACCCTAGAATACTATCCTGAAAAAGAATATTTGAAGGAACTGAACCCACTCGGTATTTTCCAACCAATAGCTGATGACAGTGAGCACTGAAGCTCATTGTTCCAAATGGATTTTTGGTATTTAGTCACCATTTTCTCCAAATAAGAAAGTAAATGTATATTCCTAAAGAATCTGTACAATAGTGTAATGAAAAGGATCTGGAATGAAAAGTAGCTTTGAAATACTATAAATACAGCTAGTGTGGCTTTTCACAGTAAACTAGTATTATTGTAGCAATGTCTTACATAATCTGGCTTTCATTTCATCATATGGTAGCACTAATCTATACCACTTTACAGTTTGACAGTATTGCTTCATCTCAACTCTAGACGTAAAACAGAACCCAAATTCAGTAAATGGCCACAAAATTTGTCTGATACTAAAATGTCAATAATAGTAATTTCAGGTTTTTTGTCTGTGAACACTGACTGGAAATTGTGAGGATCTGAGGAATAAAAATAAAGCTATTCATAAATAGCAAAATTTATTTATTTATTTTATCATTGGGCAGATACCAGCATTACTTAATTACTTCTTATAGCATAATCTTGACACTTGGAATACAAGCCATTAGGAAGTGGAAGAAGCAGGAAGACAACCTGTACTACCTTTATTGCTGACTCCATAAATGCAGAGGTCAGCAAGACATTTATAATTATGCTGTATTTCTTAGCTTTTTGCTGTTAGTAATGTAATTCCCCTTCCCCAGGCACCTTGTAACTCAAGAGTAGGTAGAATTTAGAAAAAATATTTCTTTTGTTTTGTTTTGTTGTTGTTGTTGTTTTTTTGTTTGTTTGTTTGTTTGGTTGGTTAGTTGGTTGTTTTTTTCTGGTTGGTTGGTGGGGGGTGGGTTGTTTGCTTTTTAAATATGCATCAGTGCCAAGGTCTTCAGTGTTATTATTTCAGCTGCAAGCATCAAAATAGTTTCAGTGTAATTGGCTAAACTGAAGTTCATTACAGTTCAAGCTTTACTTTTGAAATCTTTATTTCTGCAATTGCTACAGTTTATTTTTTATCTGGAACTTTCACTTCTTAAATTTTTGTGTTTTTTCTTTTCAAGAATCAGGCATTTTCTTTAATCTGTAAAACAAGACCTACTATGAACCAAAGGAAAACTTGTCAAGCAGGTTCCTGGGGCCAAAACTTTTCAGGTGGAATTCAGTTTCAGATTAAGACAACTGAATTCAGATACCTGTATGTGAATTGTATGTTCAAGCTTCTAGTACAAAAAGCAGAGCCGAAGAGGTCTAAGTTGACCAGTCACTCAAGACATAATTCACTGGCCTAAACACAGGCATCTAGTAGCACTTAAGATTCCCTAGGCACATACACCACTTACATGGCAGAAATCCCAGAGTATTTATAGAGATGCATACCTCCTACAGCAGAAGCTAGAGACAAGGCAGAGCATCCCAAGTACTGCCAACAGCAGCAAGGGCTTATACTTAGGCAACAAAAGTGCACCTTTCATTGCTACAGACCTATGAATTGTACATCCCTCTTTTCCTTGACTAGATTTCCATTGACTATAGTGGGAGTTTAGACACACACACGTGCACACATACATATCTAAATTTGCATCTTAATCACATCATATTTCTAGGTCTACCACCACCTGTATCAAGAAATTTTCTCTGATACCCTTCATAAATCTCTGGGACAATTTACAACTTGTCATGTTGCCCTTCCAGCAGCTGCCAGGGAAGTTAAAGTCCCCCATGAAAATCAGGGTCTACAATTCAGAAACTTCATCAGCTGTTTAAAGAAGGCTTTGCCCACTTCTTCACCCTGATCAGGCTGTCTACAACAAAGGCCACATACAACACCACCGTTTCTTGTCTCACCTCGAATTCTGAACCACAGGCTCTCAATCACACCGTCATTCACCCCAGAAAAGACCACCTTATATCTGTGATGCTACTTCACACAAAGGGAAACCTCAGCCCTTTGTCTTTTAAGCCCATCTTTCCTGAAGTTCTTGTACCCATCCATTATAAAGCTCCAGTATTAATTCTAACAATTTTAAAATACTAAGTAAATTTACATTTTAGGGTGCAAGCTAGAATAGGATTTCCCAAGTTTAGTTTGCTCGGTTTACCACTACCTTAGAAAAAAAAATTGTCTTAGTGCTGAAGGAAATGGGGGGGGGGGGGGGAAAAAAAAAAAAAAAAAAAAAAAAAAGCAGCAGCCACACAAGGTTTGCCCTAACTTTAACTTTCCCTCTCAAGTGAAAATGGCAGCAACAACTCCTCTGTATTCTGCAGGGGGGCCTTTAAACCTCCAGAGGTGGTAATCACCTATTCAGATACTAAAGAGCCAATCCACATCTGGTCTTGAGCAGAAGTAAGAGCCATGGTTGAGATTATTTTTGGTTTCAACACATTAATTTCAAAGAGAATATATGTGAGCAATGCTAAGCTTTCCACATCTGAGGGAAACACTAAGCTATGGTGTTCTTGTCTAGAATCTCAAAGATAAGAAGCTTTATGTTTAGTGTTTCCAAACTTCTAAAAAAATATTTTAAAGTGAAAATTGTTTTTACCCCATTTCAGGCACACAAAATAGCTTAACACTGTCTTGTCCATGCAATTTAGTGGATAAAAGGTGTTACTGAATGCAACCAACACCTTTGGTAATCTGGCCTCAGCTTGTTGATAGGTTTGCCTATGGAACATTTCATAGATGTCTCCATTAACCTTAAGAATCTGTCACTCCATGTCCTCTCTGTCATATAGTATCTTTTTTCTCTTCAGGTAGAATTAAGGCTCACAAACACAAACACCCCTTTCACTTCTTTCATAATTTTAATGATATTTTCATGTTGTTCTCTAGGGAGGGGATGATAAATTTGAACAGGAGATACCACCTCTGTTTTCTAAATTCAGTTCTTTGGCTACTTCTTCCATTAGACAACAATATTATGGACAGAAAACAATGTGTGTCATTTCCTCTCCCCCCAACATTTTGTGGCATTTATAAAAAGACAACTCTTTGCTCTCTAGTTTCTTTCTTTCTCAAACAGGGGATATTTTTGCTGACATTATGCTCTTATCAAAGCAAAATTCTAGGGCAATCTTACAACAGAAAAGACTCTAGAGGTGCAAGCTGGTACTATTTTTTTTTCCTCAATTTTTTGTTTTAGTATTATATAGAGCAGGATCATTTTTCCTGATGTTGATAGTTCTCCTCACTTCTAAGTCCTTCCCTACCAGCTTGAGAGATGCTCTACATGATCCTAAATAGATTTTCCTTTCTAGTTGTCTTTAGCTGTTTTGTTTTTTTTTTTTTTTTTTTTTTTTTTTGGGGGGTTTTTTAATTTTTTTTTTTTTTTTTTTTTTTTTTTGGTTTGGTTTAGTGGGGTTTTTTAAATTTTTTTTATTTTTTTTAGTCTGTGTATTGATAACAGGTTTGAGTGGACACCTTCGTTTCTTCACAAAGTTTCTACATTCAGGTTTGCAGAGAAAGGCAGGCTTTTCTTTTCTAGGATTATACAGACACAGCATTCTTTGGATAATAAGAGAGAAATTCTCGCCTCTTAACAAAACTGCCATTTTGCTCTGCCAAGCATTAAAACTGCATTCCTTTTAAAGATTTTCTTCTTTATAGAATAGCATCAAGGATTAAAATTCAATCCAATCTGCTTAAAAGACTAGAGCAGACAAGATTCATACCTCCAACATACAGGTTTTACTGATCATTGTTGCAGAGGACAGAGGAACACTAGGGCTGCCTCTACACAAGTGGCACAGTAATTTAGTTAACTTAAGAAGCACAATGTACTTGAGGAAATAAAGGAATCTGCACCCAAGGAAGACTTCTGTTACTACAAATGGATGAAGAAGAAATGGCAGCTAACTTAATAAAAAAAACCCACCATTTTTACAGATGAAATGTCAGTTTTGGAGCTAAACTCCATAAGTTTTTATGGACTCAATTTCAGGCAGTTTCTGCAGCATTCGAAGACACGTGACTAGATCAGTATATTTTATCTTGTATCTCAAAAAGGAGAAAAAAAGTCTAAACATCACATAAGTTCCAGGAAGAGTAAAAAAATCTATTCTATTCTAACAAAAATTTCCCCTACCAATAAGATTAACACATACCACTTTTAGATCTTGCACACACAAACATGGGCTTTTGAGCTAGGAAAACAAAATTATGCATAATTCATGTTCATTGTGAAAGTTTATCCAAAGATGATAAACAAATACTTCTTGGAAAAAGGGAAAGGAAAACAGTGTCTTGATCTCACCAAGTTTGTCTGAAACCCTGGAAACAATATGTGGGGAGGGAGGATAAAGTGCAGAATGAAGAGATGGGGGCCAGGGAATACACAGACTGAATAGACTAGGAAGAGAGGGGAGACAAAGGCAGGCTGAAAACAGATGGGAAGAGAGAACTGGGATAAAGCACCTACACTCAGGAGTTAGTATTATACCAGCATAACAAAAAAACAAACAAATTTGTGAATACCTAATATTTTATTGGAACACTGGAACAGTGAGAATACAGAAATTGGAACACTACAACGGTGACAACCCAGAAATAGCTGTAAACCCACTAAATGCACAGATGAGTCTCATTCCACACCGTTCTGTATGCACAGGGGCTGAGGGCAACAGGTTACTAGCTACTCCATCTCAAATACTAAAAGCTGAAGCAGTGTGACAACAGTGCAGGTATCCATATGGTGTTATATAATGGATATTGTATTTGAGAAGTCTAGAAAAATTACATGAAAAAGAGCTTATCACAGTGTGTATAAGCAAGGTATGGTATAAGGGGAAAAGGAACCATTCTTTTATTAGAACTACTGGTACATGCAAAAGAAACTGAAGCCCTTCTCCAGGTCTAAAATAGAAGCAGCATTCTCAGTTTTAATTTATCTTTGGCAAGCAAGTATATTCTGTGTTTGATAAAGGCACAGCAAATTTATAGAAACCCTCAAATATTTCCCGAGGTAGAGTCCACCTCATTCAGCTTTAGCCAGTGAAGAGTTATAAATCCAATGTGCCTTGTCAAGGCTTTCCCCACAGCTAGCAAAAGAAAAGGAGGGAGAGAAGATTCAGCCAGAAGGTTACTGATTTTAACAATTTCCAGATGGTAAGATTTACTTTTCAGATGTTGGACTCTCAGTTTGTATAAACTAGAGAGACTGGTTATGCAAGACCTACACACTAAAGCAGGGGGTGAGATTAGTTCCACCCAAGCTACTTGACTGTGTAACCCTTCAGTTTTATTTTTTGCATGCATGCACAAAACTACATGCATGCACTGATTTTTAAGGTACATTTCAGAAAGTGATAAACAGTAGTAACTTCAGAGAAATTACCTTCCCTGCATCAGTTTTCTTTGAGTACCATTGCTATATTAATATCACCCCAGTCCATTGGATTGTATTTGTAATACACATGCTAGAAACACAAAAAGTAATCCCAACTGTGCTGCTGAAGTAAGAAAATCTCCATTGCAAACTTAACTGTACAGCATCAATTCTCACATCCCACAAAGCAATCTGGCATAGCTAGCAGCATGACAAGAATTTCTGAAGCTCATCCTCCTCCTTTAACCTGCACATTAGAGAATAAAGTACATGCTCTGTAGTGAATATCTTCACGGAGCTATAAGTATTTTTGCTACAAGCTCTGCTTTTCCTTTTCCTGGTATAATTGAAGGTACTACCTGAGATCGTTAAAGCTTTAAATAACTTGCAAAGAAGGCCCCATTAGAAGTAGCTCCTTATGTTAATTTTCCAGAAAAATGTTTCAGATAAGATTCCTGAGTAAGAGCACAAAGATTAACGTGAGATGTTGTCATAATAAAAATACACATTTAGAAAGTATATTATATGTTGATCTCCTAGAGCTATATTTCTCTCAGTTCAAAGGCTCTATAAAGATTCATTTAAATGGAAATGAAAGAAAAAGTAACAAATTGGAACAGCTTTAGGATTTTTTGTGAAGTAAGGGTTTGAAATCTTTTCTTAGAGGAACTTCTCATTAATAGCAGTACCCTTACCTCAGATTTGATTAGGTGGATACAAAACATCTAGATTTTTGCAAAAATCCAAAATCTAAAACTGAATATGAAAATCTTGGAGCTTCATTGCAGTTCTTGGTCTAAACTAGATGCAGAGATGAAATACAAAAGCTTCTTCACAGGAAGGTTGCCTTCTGTCCTTCATAAACTGACATAGTAGCAAGCCTTCTGCTGATACAGAGTGTAAACAATAACTCTATATAATAAACTCAGCAGTTTGTTGACTAGCATTTGTATTTGACCGCACTAAACCTGACTTGGTTTCATTATAACAATTTTGGATGTGAAAATTAAAAAACAAAACCAACCAAACAAAAACACGTAAAAAAACCAAACCAATAAACCAGAAAATTACAACGTAATATTATGTAGCCAAAGACCCGTGTGTGATCAGTAATTTATAAAAGAACATTAACAAGTCAATGATTGAACTCTAATCCAGTGAAAATCCTCACTGAAAAAAATTAACGTCTCCTTACACAAGTTTCAGTCAGATAGTACAGTGTGAACAGTCAGCTACTGCCACCTCTTCAAAAAGGAAAAGGAAGAGGAAAAGGTGGCTTTGCAGAATATTGAATGTTAATCTACCTAACCTCAAAATCAACAGAAAAAAACCCAAACAAATCTATGGACAGAAGATTCCCAGACCTAATTATTCCTTAAATTCTCCTTGCACAGATTTTTTCTTTGCAAGAATAAACTACACCCTATTAATTTGATTCCTAGCCAAATATTTTCAGAAAAGGCATGTTCCCTCATTGAAAAATTCTGGGACTTACTGTCTACTGTAGAAACAGAGCTATCAAAAATTAAATAGACCTTTCAGTTTCACTTTTTTTTTTTTTTCTTTTCCCTCTTCTGTCTTTAAATAGCTCACAAGTGGTAAAAGATTGCCTTCTTTCATGCAAATATGTTTAGGGAAAAAGCACAAGATGGAAAATTTTCAGAAAGTTCCTGAAACATGATCTTCAGATGAAAAGATGAGTGAAAGCTGAGAAAATACAAGACTTCAGCTGAAGTTTTTTATTCAGATTTTGGCTAAAGACCTGTACACTCCTGCTGAAAAATACTGAATATTTGATAAAACAGAATCATTGTCATTCGTATCTCATACTGAGGCACAAGTGTTCAGTTCTCATATTCATAAAAAGGGCCAGCATAACAGCATGCCAAGTACTAAATATAAAAATCTGCTAAGTGGGAACAGAAGGAATGGGCTAGTATCAGTTTCTAAAACTGACCAGTACTTGCTGTAACTCATTAACTGAAAAAGCATGTGTGTGTGTATACACTTGTGCATGGTTCTGTACAAGTACACACGTGGAACTGAAATAATTTGGTCAAACAACAATCTAATCTTTAGCTAATCTTCAGTAATGCAAATTATAAACTACGAATTTCATTGAGAACCGTCATGAACAGAAAGTGAGAAATACTACGGACAGGCTGATCTCCCTTGATTTGCTCCTCTGATACTGGCATTATCAGGGAGATCTGGTTGGCAAACCTTATTTTATGGATGATGGGGGCACTATATTCCAGAATCTTTAATTAGAAATACCACCCCCTTCCTCCCACCCTCTTTGTTTTTTAAACCTGCTAAAGTCTACAGTATAGACACTGTTTGGCCTCTCTTAAGCCTTTCTAAAGGTCAGTTGTGAAGTTTCTACAGATTCTCTTCTGCTCCCCAAATAGTTTTGATTCCTTAGCACTACAGCAACACTTACAGCGGTGGGAACATGAAAGACTTAAAGAATTAGAGCAGGTTTAGAGGCAAGGCTACAATTCCACCAGACACTATATTGTATGTATTTCTTGACACTATTCTTCAATAACTGATGCTTTGTGGGGGTGAAGGTGTACAACCACTCAGATGAATCTTCCACACAAACAAGTCACAGGAAATTTGATCCTGTAGAAGCAGCAGCTAGTCAGCTTCACTCTGCAGATGGCACTGCCTGTAACATATTTCTGTGCATAAACATGGCACTACTCCATCTCTGTTGGAAATGTTAATTGATTTCAAGAAGATAGCTTGCCTCCTGGTCAAGATGTGTACTGTCAAAAGAAGAGGTAGGTGCAAACAGCCAACCAAGGTTTGTTTTGTCCTATAGGATTTCACCTTTCCACACCTCAGTGCATGATTATATTTATAAATGTCCCCTACATCTGTTATACCTGAAAAATTAAAAAAAAAAAAAAAAAGTCTCTCTACAGCCAAGGAAAATTGATAATGACGGTAACCTTACTTTGCCAAGAAGAAAACAGCTTTGCAGTTAATTTTCAGTACACTGAGATTTGTGGCAATCTTCTGTTACAAGGACTGTATGTAAAAATATGCTTCATAACGTATTTGGGAAGGAGTTCTCAATATTATAAAGACTGTAGACTGCAAAATACAGAGATACAGCAGCACTCAAACTAAGTCTTTTCTCCAAAATCATTTTATGATCTATTGATGGTTGTTCAATAAGGCAGCACAATTCTAGTCTAAGAACTGAAATTGGAATAACAAACTTTTTAGAGAACATATGCATTTGTGCAACTTTTCTGTTGTAGAAAAATAGATCAGTTAAGTATGAATAGGACACTGGGGGGAGGCATTGAGAGAATATGTATACGTGCATGCACAAGCATGAGAAGAAACTGCACAACATGTTTTCAAGTATAATCCTTACTGATAACAGAGAAAATTGTTCCCAGGATGCTGCTTGAACAGTAAAATTGAGTAAAACATTATGCCAAGCCCAAAAGATTGCAACACAATTGACTCACAAGCAGACACTGCACCTTTAAAACAGGAGGATGGCAACAAGATTGCAGCTTATAACCTACACAAGACTTTCTTTCACCTGTTACCCATCAAGGAAACCGATTATAGACATACATTTCAAACACAAATTCCAAATAAGAAAAAGCGGATAACATACTCATGGAAGTTGAAGTAGGCAAGACCGAGGCTAAAGACCTTACAAAAGATGTAAGAACTGGTTTGTCATCACCACCAAGAGGAACTCTAGAGATGTAGTGGGGAGTTGACAGCTGCTTACCCTTGACCTTCATCCTGCAGATTATAGGTACCGTCCAAATCAGGTACTGCCCACATGGGCATGCACATACCCACCCCTCCTTTATACTTCTAAGATTGTGGGTATGTGGGTACAATTGAATGAAATAATAAACAAACAGGCGTCAGCAAGTACAATGATTCCACTTCAAGATTCTGCAAATATCCACCTTCCTCTTCTGCAAGATTTACCAATTTTGTTATACTTATCTTTCTCTGCTGAAGTACTCTACAGAAATTAGTATTCATATGGAGAAAAAAAACAGAAGATGCTTTGTTAAAGTTTTTAATGTGCAAGCAACTATAAACTGTGGAGTAATGTTGGTATCCGTTTCCAACTAAGAGTTACCTGTGCTGTTCAGAAACAAATCCTCACCCTGCTACACATCTGGAAAAATTAAAATTCTATGAAGTGGATGATTTTTCATAATGGGCAAAGTTAAGCTACTATTTTGTAAGCTGTTAAAATTTAAAAGGAACGTGCTTGAAGACTGGTCTAATTTAGCCATCTAAGTCAAAATAATTCAGGGATAATGTAATAAAAATGCAAATAATTATAAATCCAGAGGATGTTTTGATTTTCCTATTAAACTAGGAGAGGCTTAAATAGATACCCTTTAGAACAGGAGAAGCTAGCATGCAAGTGGACTATTTATCAAAAGCAAGCAGCAGATTCATCAAGCTTTATTGTCCAGGCACAGCTAAATATAGCAAAACAGAAAGGTCCTGGAGAGTTTCAGAACTGTAATATATATATAAGGGACAGACAGCATAAAGAATGCTCCTAGTTCTGTACAAACCTGTAACAACTGCTCTCAGCTGAAGAAAGATGGAGCACTATGCAGTCTTAACAAAACAGCCTCTGTTCTAGAGCTCAGTCTGGCCTCCCACTGTATCCAAAATTTCTTGGTCACCATACTCTGATGCTAGGGTCATCTAATCCCTTAGGCTTTTAGCCAAGATCAAACACCAAATATGATAAGTGCAATCATGCAGTTACTGTAAGTGCATAAAATTTTACACATTTGTACACATTTCAGACAGCTGTAATGTTATAAGTGGGAACTACTTTCATTTCTTTTCCATTTATTGTTATCCAGGCTTTGAATGAGAAGTAAATACTGCTACACTTGAATAGAAGTTACATATTCCAGGAATTTTTATTCCAAAAATACATAAATTTTTCTATATAATTAGGAGGGCATTTCACTAGTTAGGAATTACACAGAACTGAGTAATCATGGAAAATAAGTTACTTTAACCGGGACATTCAGAAGGACAGCTTGCTATTTAAAACCACACTGTAACCCTTACTGATGAAAAAATACATTTACCAAGAAGAGCCTATAGCTTTTAGATAAAGTGAAATGCTGGGAACATTTTCAGTACTATTGTCAATGCTTCATCTACACCGTCAAATGTTCCTTTTCCAGGACATCTGTCTTAAAAAAAGGGCTTTAAATTGAGAAAAACAATTAAGAAATAAGTTAATGTAATTGGAATACTCAAGACGCTTGAGTGTAGTAACATTTTAGATCAACTTGGCTTCTACAAAAACCAGCTAGATGATCCAGACTGAATTTTGCCATGGTACATTTAATAATCTCCATTAATGATCTTCTCAAACACTGGACTGTGCTCTATTTTACTGGCCTTTATTTAAATACACGGAACATGTTGACATCAGTGATTAACCTAGTGCTCTTAGAGCTACTCATGTCCTATAAAAGTTTAAGAAGTCTGTAAGAACCCCTTGCAGGAAAACAATTAGCCTGAACTTTAGAAATACAATTTTCTTTGCATCAATTATGCTACACAGTAATTTGCAATTTGATGACAAGACTAGACTGTAATCCAATATTCAAGCATGCTGATACTACTACAGATGTAGTCCTATAATTAGCCATATGTTGTTCCCTCTCTCATATATTAATTTGCATTAACTATAAATTCCCTAGCCTGCCACTTTCCTAATGAACCAAGACCCTCCATTAGGCCTCAAATTCTCATGAATTTCAATTTCTTCTGCTGCTGCTTCTAAAAAATAGTGTAGCCATGTTCTTAAACTTTAATTGTCAACATAACGTTTTCAACTTTTTCTAAGAAAGAAAAATTTGTATGGATAGCCTTGCTCTGTGTGCCCACCACATCAACACTTAAAAATAACATTTCACTTACAAGTGCTTTAGAATGAGACACTACTACAAGCAGTTTGTGATGAAGAGCCATTAAGGGCAGCCACAGAACACACTGCTGCAGTTCTGAATATGGCTCCTGTATTATAACAAGTGTAATGATATATAATCCATTTGCAGATGGGAGTACGCAGCAACTACTAAGAAACGTATTTGTTTATTGGCAATATTACAAGGAAAAGTGTTATTTGCAGCATAAGCAATAACCTTTCACTTAGACTGGTACCCATAGCGGGAACTAATGCAACATCACATAAAAGACTATCAGAAAGACACACAGGTTCTTTAAGAAACAAAAGAAAAAGTGCAAGAGATGCCTGATTAATCTAAAGCCATTAACCGGACAAACTGGAAGAAGCTGTGTAACCAAAAGAAATACTGATCTGAGATACTATGACTGCAACAAGTTACTCTGACTTAATTTAAATTGATGACCATCAGTAATATATTTCACATATGCTTCCCAAGGTAAGATGAACCACTCTTACCATTTTAAACTCAAGGCTTCTACGCCTCCTTCAGCTACCTGCATGGTCTGCCAATGGCTAGGCCTAACACAAATGACACAACCAGCAGGAAGATGAACCAATAAATGGACCGTATTGAATACAAAAAGGACAATCCATGAATGACCGCTGGGGGTACAAATAAGTCAATTAG
>NW_008591174.1:0-351 GCF_000691845.1 Merops nubicus
GCCCGAGCCTCCCCGCGTCCCCCTCGCTCTGAGGCGGCGGTGGTGGGGTTCCGGCAGGAGCACAGGTGTAAGATCCCAGTGCCCCTCGCACACTGCCCTGACAGGCTGCCTGTGTTTTAAAACGCCCTTTATCAGCCTTCTGTCAAAAGTGAAATTTGGCATTTCTGCAAGACTGCAGGAGGTGAGTTTGCATAGTGAGCAGAGCAGCTTCTTCAGAGGCACCTGGCTCATCTTTTAGTTGTTGCTAATAAGATGCAAAAGTTATTTTCAGCATCAGTTAAAGGCAGTTACTTAGCGAGCGGGGCTGTGGCCCTGACACCTGCACCCCCGCTGCCACACAGTGGCGGGCCC
>NW_008591174.1:390-1057 GCF_000691845.1 Merops nubicus
GTAGGAGCTCTGGGAGCTCTAGGAGCAAGGGGACACTTGCAGATAGCGTGAATAAAGTGTTTTCTTTCCTGGTCTCTGATGGACTCAAATAGTAATACTGAAAACTGGTCACCTGTAGAATGAAACAGAAACATTATTCTTTATTTTCTTAAATGACAAAGTGCTGTATCAGGAGTGCGTTAGCATGAGCCGTTGTGGGCCTCCTCCCGGTGAGTTTGCTTTTCCAGCGAACACGGCAATGCTCAGTGGCACCCAGCGTGCCGCCAATAGCTCGGTGGCGCCCTGGGCCCCGCCAGCCCTGCCCCGAGCAGCCTGTGCCAGACGCTGCAGGCGCTGGTGTTGAGGGACCCTGGTGTTGTGTTCCACTGCAGCTTCCACACACGGTTGTTGTCAGCTGAAAAGCTATTTGGTCAGTCCCTACAGGAGCATCTTCTGTGAACGCTGGCTGCTGGACGCTTGGAATAGACAGGGAAATGACAACGCTCGTTCTCCTCCGCTGGCAGCACGGCATGAGCAGCTAAGTCGCACACTGAGCCCCTTTCCCGCGGTTCGGGACCAAGGTTTATGCTTGAAATCGATAAGCTCGAGGGCTCAAGGTCGGCTTAGCCTTGGCCGGTCCTTCGAGGCGCGGGGTCCCTCTCGGGCCGCTCCCCCGCCCCGCCGCGGT
>NW_008591175.1:0-31513 GCF_000691845.1 Merops nubicus
GGACTGGCTGCGGCAGAGGCGCACCATCGGGCAGTTCACCTTCTGCTTGGCGCCCGTCAGCCTGCGCGGTTTCCTCGTGGCCGAGGTGCAGAAGAAGGACTTTGTCTGCTCTGGTAATGATGCCAATTATTCATTTATCTGTCTGTCAGACGATGGTTTGATATTGACATTCCCAGAAAAACAGGGAGTGGAAAATTACTGTGTTGTGTTCGAGTGCCATTATTTTTTCTGCTTCAGCGTTGCCAAAGATACCAACATAAGAAATCAATTAAGTGTGGATAATCTGGCATTTCTCAAGGGAAGAGCTCTATAGCTGGCTGGAATACAAAAGGAAGGAAATAGAAAATACTCATCTGAGTCTATTGATAAATGATTGGACTGTAGAACACGAGGAACAGATTTTATCCCAGGGACTGAAACAGGATTCTTAAGGAGACAATGCATTTTGCTCTTCTACAAGTTTCCACACTGATAAATGAGGCTGATGGTACAAGGCCAAGTAACAAACTGTGTGTCCGTAGGATCAGTCTGTTCATCAAGTCTCTGGAACTGCACTTGACCCTTTTGCAATAGAAATACATTTTCTTAAATGAGAAAGAAAAAAGAAAAAAAAAAAGAGAGAGAATTAAAAATAGAAAAGTTGAAAAAAGGAACCTCTGAATTTGACTGAAAAGAAGAGATCTGGGGGAGGGGAGGCATGGCAGTGTGTGCTGTGGGATAAAAAAAAAAGGAAGAAGGCAACACAAGTTTGGTGGTAGTTTTCTAGGCCAAATGCTCAGCAACACAGGGAGCTTGTTCTGAAGCTGATGTGAGTCCTAATCTTGATAGATTGTGAGTCTTGCAGTCTTGTGTTTGTTATCTCTCACAGCCTGTGAGCACTAAGGCTTTATCCTCTTACCACATGGGTTGACGGAAATATAGTACAAATGATCATGCTAGAAATGGTTTTAGGAGTACCCTTTTTTTCTATAGCTTCATTTACATTTGACAAAGGAAAAGAGAGGTGATTGTACTTAGAGAAGGGTTTGATCCCCTTCACTGTGTAGTGGGCAGTAAATTCATGCCCAGCCCTGGAGGTGTGCAGGAAGTGTTATGGGCAATGGAAAATGAAGGTGTGCACCAGTGATTTTTGTGACATGACTTTCAAGAGTGCTGAGCAGCTTCTACACAGTTGTGGGGATTTGATGACGTCCAGAATATCTGATAAATTATATCAAAAGTTTAACTAAAAGAAAAGTTTAAAAATCCAACAGTCTTGGAAGAGGAAGGATAAAAGAAATGGATAAATGAATTAGGCTATTAGCAGATTCTAATTTTACCAAAGAGGTAACCACAACATTTTTTTCTTATGAAATGAAGTACGAGACAAGGCATGAGTTTGTCTGTTTGGATTTATGACATAGTGAAGGAAAAGGAGATTTTTAAATCAGGAGAACAGATGATAATCGTTGAATGAGAAATGTAACATAGACAAAACTCATCCAAATGGAGTTTTCTGTGCAGAACAGGTCTCCTGAAAGAGAGGTTATTAACAGTTGTCTATTGGACAATGAACATATAAGAGAACTCTCAGGCTTGGCCTGCTTTTTTAAAAACCATAAATTACTAAAATTTAAAGGAAAGAACCTTCCAGTGAGACAATCAACTGTATCCCCTAATCCACATTTGGGAAATGAAATATGCTGAAAAAGAAGTGCATTCGAAGAGCTCATTTTAATGGAGGATTTAGCAGAGAACTCAGCTTAGTATGTGCTAGCTTGACAAAAACCTACATGGACAGGTAGTTTAAAGAGGATATAAATCTTCCCTGGTCCTTATTACAGTTCTTATTCCTGATTTTACAGCATAATTTGTTCATGTTTGACTATGAAGTCAAACTACAACAGGAGGTGAATAGTGAACTGAACTTGTTACTCTGCAAGGGAATTTTATACAATTTAAGCTTATATGAATCACTGTAACTAGCCTCAAGCTGGCAGTGAAAGCTGCCTTTGCATCATAGTTACGAAGAGCTGAAATACGATGTAGTGAACTACTCTGTTTAAGTTGGGCTCAGCATTTCAAGCACTTGTGTTTTTGTGGCAGTGGAAATATCACCACAGCAAAGGAAAACTGCTTTTTCCCCACTGTAAAATGAGCTTTATCAGAGTTCAAAACTTGCACAAGTTCAAAACTTGTGCCGTTGCATGCTTCAAAGCAGAAAGACTAGAACCAAGTAATTTGGGAAAAGAAGGAAAGCATCCTAGAAAAAATTAATTCTTCATAGGTTATTCTTTGAACCCTGTGCAAAAATAGTTCGTTTTCTTTATATAACTTCATGACAAATGTTTCTTTGGAAACAAATTTTGAATGCTACATACCAAGGAATATTGTAAGTTGGAAAAGAAAAAGTGAAACTAACAGAGAAGTGGCATAACTGGAACCCAAACTGCTTGATTCGTTCTGGATGCTATGCTACCAGTCCTGTACAGTGAGGTTTATAAGCATTAGGTGCAATGTCTCTCAAGATCATGTTGCTGAAGTCAGGGTTATGCGCAGATGTATCTGTGTAAAGTGAGTCAGACATGTAAACTGAGTGTCAGTCTCTCAAAAATGTAGTTCAGCTCGTGCACATTAATTACAACAATGCCAATTCAAATGGCACTTGTAGGTAAATTGTGAGCAGCAGAAAAGCTACTCCAGGTTTCACTCGTTCATGCCTGTGAGCATTTGCCTCAGAACTGTAGGTAAATGTGTAGGGTTACATAATGCACTGTTGCCTGGAGGTAGGTTTACCAATATGTCTGATTGGACTTGAGTTACTGAGGGGGCAGCAGAAAGGTCATTAACAGAACTGGGCATGGTTGGCACTATATGGCCCCTCACCACTGAGGGAGAGCACCGGGTACTGCTGGCAGTCCTGTCACCCACCAGAGCCTTCTGGCTGGCTTCTTCAGCAAGTTGTGCCCCTCCTCCAGGAGAGTCTCTTCTCCAGAGCTACCCGACAGAGCAGCCTTCCTGAGCCTTTGCCATAAAGCCAAAAAGTTTCTTTTCCCAAAGAAGTCTTCCAGCAGACTCTTCCTCTTGCACAGCCACTTGTTGACCTCAGGGATGTGTTTGGTGGGGTGGTACAAGCCAGTATGTTATAGAAGGGGACATTGTGTAGCACCAGGGAATGAGTGCCCCTGTTGATGTGCTGCACGTAGAGAGTGTGATGTATTTCCTCTCTATGTCCACCATAACCTCGCAATTTACGGCTACATTGCTGTGACAAGGGAAAATCTGTACACTAAGCAAAGACTTGATGTCAGTTGAAATCCTCCCTGCACTCCGATTCGTGGGAACTCTTTGTTTTTATATTCCCTTAGCTGGCAAAGAAGCATCTGGGGGTGCTGGCTTATGGTCACTACCTCTTAGAGCCTTCCAGTCCTTGCTTGGATCAAACCCAGCTTCCTTCCCATGTTCAGATGTTTCACTGTTGAACTGGCTTCTTTTTATCTAACTCTGTCTCTCTCTCTCTCTCTCAAACACACACACACAACACTTTCTCTCTCTGCTTATTTTTCTGTCTCTTGTCCTCCTCTAACCTACTTAGCCTAGTAATATTATTTCATTTTCCACTCATACAAGTTTTATTATGGCTCTTTGATTTTTCTTCTACCTACTCTTTACTTATTGAAATTGAAATTAATATACATATTGATCAGTTTTGTCAAATCATAATGTGTTTTCTGACCTGTGTTATTGTGGTTGTAAAGCTTTACAAACTGGGAGGAAATGGATTTTTTTTCTTGTACCGCTGCTGTTGATCCTGAGGCAGTATGTCAGGACTTGGTCTTGACTCTGAAGCAGCAGGTTGACACAGTTTGGTTCTAGTTTTGACCAGTAGCTTGGGGTATTTTAATGGACAACATTTACAATGGAGCATAAAGATTGGATGAGATTTCTTAGAACAGATCAGAGTTTTGTTTCTCATGGTTAATGGATTCATGCTTTTCCTCATGTAAGAAGCTTTGGAGCTGTTTCGTCCTCTGTGTCTTGTGATATGAAATTTAGCAAAGTTTAAGTGAAAAATATGTTATTTTAAGTACTTTTCTAAGATATTTTTTTTCAATAATGAAACAGTCATTGTGAAGAAGGAAGTAGGATCCATACATCATTTTCTTTTTCATTAGAAACCGTTTTCTCTGATTCTTGATGCTTAGTTCCCATTGGGAGGATCTATAAGACCCTGAAGAAAATCAAGATGCATAATTTGGATCAAATAAGTTAAAATTCAGTCTTAAATTGATGCAAGGGAAAAAATATTACCAAAGCCACATGTCTAGTGATATTTGGTGAAATAAACGGATACTGGCTTTAAGAAAATAGTGGATTGATCGAAATCTGAGTTGAAGATCTAGAGTTTCTGATTCATACAGTGCAACTGCAGCTGAGGTATAGTAAAGAGAAAAATACGTTAGCTTTCTGCTGCTTAGTGCAAACTGGAAGCTCTAATGAGGAAGCAGATTTATTTGTTTAGATGAGGTCAAAAGGTCCTAAAACATAGTTGTCACTCACTGGCCCAGACCACAAAACTCAGTAGATTGTCTTGCTCCATTTTTCTCCTACTAATTTCATAGCATATTGTGGAGGAGACAGCCAACAATGGCTAGCTAATAAAATAGCCCTTCTCAAGCTTAATATCGTAATGAGAACATCCAGAATATGCCAAAGGAAAAGTGTGTGGGGAGAGGAACTCCCCCCATCTGCTCTTATTTAAAAGACTGCATTTCTTTCAATACTGTGGATCCTCAACTGAAATCATATAGGAGGTTTGAACAGATACTAATCACTATTTATCAGTTTGTTTTCTGTTTCCATTAAGTGTCTTATTACAAATTGAAATTCACTCTAGCACTAGAAGTTATGCTGTTTCATATTGTAAGAATTTACTTCTTGAATTGCCATTGTTTTTCTTCATTGCAATTCTTCTTGAATGTGGCATTGTAGGATGCCACATGGTGTTTTTTTATTTGGGGGGGCCATCTAGTAAATCTGGAGGATAAATATGTATTTATTAAGGCACTTAATGTATTCTTTGAAGACCAAAGCTGAAAATTTGCTTCAAATTACACTAAATATAGCTCTGCTGTCCTAAAATGATATCTTAGCTTTTCAGTATAATTACCTTTTTTTTTCTGGAATTCTCTTTTCCCCAAAGTAGTGTGTATAGCTATTTAATGCTTAGTTAATGATTGCAGGTTGGTGTATAGTTATTCAGCTATTGAGCTTTGAACTGTTGCTGTAAGAATAACAATGTGATAAGTTTTATACTAATTTCCAAAATCAGTGGCTTGTTTTATTACTAGCATGTTGGTGGTATTTTAGTGGTCTGTCCTGGCACGGATCAGTAGCACAGCCTTGTTCTGAGCTAGTCACAGAGAACAGTAGCATTAAATACAAAGGAACAGTGTTTTCTTTGAGTATTTGGCCAAGCCTTTTTATGTAACCTGTAGACTTTTTCTCTGGATACATATATGTGACTGACAGCACAGGGTACAGGGAGGGGAGGACAGGAGGAAACACAAATGTGCAATCAAAATCGAGTAGTGTTTTAAACTCCTTATCTGCAAATCAATCCCCAGGGACTCAATCCTATCCGACAACTTTATCAAATTTCATATGAACTAGTTGAGGGACCTCAGTGGATAACCTTTTTAGAAGGCCATTCTGGAGCTATGCTGCCTTCTTAGGCTCACGATTGATGATGACCACTATCAGTCATTTAACCTTGTGCAGGTGGAATCCTTTCACTTAAATAATTTGTCTTCATCTTCATTTTTATGCTTGAATATATTTGTAACTTCACTGTATTATTTCTGGACCTATTTTTAAATGTCACATCACATACACCTTCCAGACTACTGATACAAATTGTGGAATTGGCTTTAATGAGATTACTGTGCATAGGTGCCATTTGAACTGCAGAAGCATTACATCTTTTAAGACTTTCTAGTAGCGTTATATTTTTAGTCTTTAGGCTGTTTTGAAAGAGCAGATAGTCTACAAACCCTGAGAACCAAATACACTCTAACAGCTTTCCTCTACAATGCAGTAGTCAGAAAGTTAAGTTCTGGCTGCTTTTAGGAGAAAATGCCTCTGCTGACAAGGCTGGAGAAAAACCTTCAAAGACTGAGTGGGCACAAGGCATAGGAGACATTCAAACTCCCCACTTTCTCCTCCTGAGAGAAAAAAAGCTTCCTTATAGTTTTGGAAGGACTTAAGTTATCTCACAGATTCTGTTTTATTAATCCTTCAGAAAAACAAACGTATGTATTAAACTGCACTTGTTACAGGTAAGCCTGTTTCTTTGTTCTAATTTCTTCCATTTCACTTGGAAGTATTCCATACAGTTCTGGTGCTATTATTGTTAATTAGATAATTGCAATATTAGTGCTTTTACGATAAGACAACATGAAGTAAGGTCTAATTTTCAGTGATCCTACTTTACTGATGTATCTTAAAACATGCAAAGTAGGTTTTTGCAGAATAAATTAGGCTTTATTCATCACACCAGATCTTCCTTTCACTGCATTTGGATATTTCCTTTTTTATGCCCCAGTGTCTGTTTCTAAACCAGTTGGTGTTGAGTTTGCCTGTTGAACAGTTGTGTTCATGTGCCATGAACTTTTAACAGTTTAAATTAACTGTTTGGGAATGTTCAGCAGAACAGTGAACGTGAATCAAATAATGAATATTCATGGTAGCAAACTTTTGCATGCCATGGACTTGATGGTATGAATGTCATCAATCAGGGGCTCAAGTCACTGATCATAAATCCTTAATGCTGTGCTCAGCAAAAAGCAGTTGAACAACCATAGATAGAAATATTTGCATAAACCATTTGCTGCACATTCCTGAAGAATAGACATGTTTGTACGTCTTTTTCTCCATTAGTGGAACGTTTTCCATCAGTAAGGAATGCAGAGAGGCAGTTGTGGTGGACTTTGCCCATCTCTCAGTGCAGGGCTGTGCACACTGAAGTGTATTTTAATACTGGGATACAAACACTAATCAGGAGCAATACATCTGCTTTAGTTATCTTCAGGAGATTGTATTACTATGAGTCTAGTGAAAACTATAGCTTATGTAGTAGTAATTTATTTGAGATGGCCCAGCACTGTAAGAAGTTCCAGTGATTTATTTAATTAAACCACAAAAGGTCATAGTATAGCCACAGATATGTAATACTTGTGTTTTGTTTATTGATCAATAATTTCATGTCTATACTTAACATGATTTAAAGTCAACACAGATGTTAACCAGCACACCCTGTCAGATTTATCTTAAAATCCATAAATATTTTTTACAAATAACTAACATTTTGCTGGTGGTAAAGAGCTGCTGCAAAGGCAATTGGATAGGTGATGAGGCAATAAAGCACGCTCCTTAGTGTGCTGTAATTGGCTGTCAGTGCAAATGCAGTTATATGATTTAGTCATTGCAGAATTTATTTTAAATGCCTGTGACATTTAAACTCTTCATTTATACACCTAAAACATTCTATTCTAATTGTAATATCAGTCTATATGCTGCTCTTAAAAGGCTAGAGGCCAATGAGATGCTTATTTGAAGAAAGCACTTCATTTCTCTCTGAACTGCTGGGTCCTAAGTCTTCCCCCGTCTCCTCTCTACCCGTGACCCATAGTCTGAGACTGTACAATAAAGAGGTGCAGGCTAATGGCATGCCAGATATTAACTACCATCATCATCGAGGCTGTCAGCCCACTACATCAGGTGCAAAAAAAGCATAGCAATTTTTGTTAATCATGTTCCTGTCCTGGCTTCCACATTTTGTTAGTGCTGGGTTATTTTATAGCAAAAGGTATAATTGAGTTGATTTTTATCTCTTAGAGAAAAAATAAAATTAACATGGTGAACTCGTGCTGCTGTGTAACAGGAAAAATCTGAAATGACAGGATGACAGATAGTAAGAAGAACTTCAGAAGAGAAACATAAATGCTCATGTATGGCCATTCCCTTTTGTTGCTTCCACACCATAAGGAGTTTACTGCACTTGTGCAGGACACTAAGAGGAATCCTGAAATATTTTTGCTTTTTCTGTGTCTGTTCTTTTGAAGACATATTAGCAACAAAAGGAGAATTCATTTTCAGATTTCAAGTACTTTTCTTCAGAGGTGTTTTTGTCTTGCAGATCTTGATCTATCTGTATGCTTATACTCTGCATCACTATGAAAATCATACCCAAATTTGAATTTTAAAAACATTAAATTCATAGTGTACTTGGGCTTGTTTCCTTGACCAGTCCTTCATTTACCAGCTCTCCACAGCTATACAAAAATTAACCTGATTCTTGGATTTTTTTTGTGCTTTAATTCTGTAGATCTGCCATGGATCATGCCATAACAGCAGATCCTAATTTAACTGAAGCAGTTAAATCCAAATAGGATTTTAGATTCTGTTTATAGCATTATTCAAGAAAACATTACCTTAACACATGACTGTGTAAGAGCTGATGGAATATATGCTAGAAGCCTGTTGAGTGTGCATATGTAATACAGTATTTTGTTCTTTGTAAAGGAAAAAGTAAGTGAAAGCATGTCTTAATAATGATAGCGATTTAGTCACAAAGTCTTTTTATTTCATTAAAGTTTTCAGAAATCTACAGTCTAGATCTACTTTTGCTCATGAAGAAGAAAGAAATTCACCAGATACAAGGAAACATAAAGGGCTGTATTCAGCATGGAATCAAAAGTATTTTTACTCTAAGCAAAAAATGTCAGTCAAACGTGGCTGACGTATTGGATATTTTGGGGCACTCAGATTTCAAGCTTATAATGCAAAATTAAGTTTATAAAAATACTCCTCCTTCCATTCTAAGTGAAATGAGAAGGCTCATATGTGGAAAATGGAGTCCGCACAAAGAGAGCCTCTTTCTTTACTTTTTACTTTACTTTCTTTCAGCAGAAGCTGTTATTTTTTCCATCCTGTTTTGGTTGCATCTGCGCTATGAATAAAGACATTATATTGCTTTCTCTGTCTATTTTGACATCATGTCCCTCCCTGGTTAACCAGTTGGTTGTTTTACTCACTAGCCACAAATCAAAATGGTATTCACATAAGAGTTCCTCTCATAGTTGAAAATTACAAGTAAATGGTTTTGGTCCATATTCAGGGTAAATACAAGGACTCCACTTGCCTTCAGTCAGCAATGTATCAGGTGTTTGTTTGGAGAGGATCCAAAAGGCTTGGTGGGCAGCACAAATAATGTTCTGATTAGCCTCTTGGCCTTCCCATTCAAAATGTTGCTGGAAAGTTCCATGATATTTATCTGTAGTATGAAATTATCACGTTGTTACTGTTGGTCCCTGCTTTTTGTGCAAGGAAGACCTTTATGTAATAGCTTCCTTTCAAACCATTCCTGTAGTACAGAGCACTTTGCAATACTGTGTCAAACCAAATATGAAGGTGATGGGCTGGGTTCCACTGCATCTTCTGCTGCTGATTTAGATGCGGTAGAGTCAGGAACAGACTCTTAAAAATCCAAGTGGAAATATATCAGGATTTTTTTCACGTTGTGCCCTAACAAAAAGGGAGTGTATTACCACTTCCCTAATGCACAGAGATATGTTGTGGTGCTGTATCTGTGCAAAATGTGTTTTCCCCTCACTACAAAGCCTCTTCAGAAAGCAAATCAGATGTATGATGATAAAGGGTGTGTGGAAGTTTTGACCTTGCTGCCAACTTTCTTTATGTTCCCAGAGAGCAAGGATTTCTCTGAGGTGTTTCTTCCCAGTTTGATAATTTCTCCCTAACAGCCTGCAGTAGCTCACCTGCACTGCCCTCACTCTTCAGTTTGTTTTGGGCACTGCACCACAAGGTAGGCAGATGGAGAGAGAACATAAAACATGTGTGATCCAGTTATAAGAACAAACCTCTTGTTCTTATGCAAACATAAGAGGCGTGTGTGCGTTTTGAGGCAATATAAGCTACTTTGGGAAGCAGTCACAGTTCAGATCTTACAGAAACCTTTAACTCTGTGAAAGGCAGGGCTGGCGGTGCTGTTGGTGATGTGTGGCAGAGCTCCAGTAATTCTGAAGGAATTCTATTCCTTCACAGTGGTGATATGTCTGCCCCGTATTTCTACAGCCAGAACACAGCCCCAGGAGAGCTGCTTGTCCTGCCTGTTATACATACATACAAATTTTTAACTTGTGAAGTTTTGTCGTTTTGGGTTTTGCTTTTTGATACAGATAGCTATGACTTAAATACTGTATTACACACTTTGTCATATCTGTAGACTTTGTCAAGAAAATGTCCAATAAGATTTTCAAAATGGAAGAAGTCAAAGTTGAGGTTGCCTGCTAAATATGAACTTGATTCCCTGCACCATATGCATTAGGATTTAGAATTTAATTACATTATTGAATTATTTGTTTACCCTGGATTTTTGTCCAGTTGATTCTGTAGGGTGAAGCTGCTGTAGTACTGAAGCCAGCTCTGCACTGAGATAAAAGGCTCTTGCTGGTGAACTCCTTATCTGCAACTGTCCTGGAAGTTGGAGAGTGGACTATAAATGAGACGGGGTATTTTAGCAAAAAGAAAGGATCATTAGGATCATCTCATGATTGAAGCAGCTGCCCTTTCTCATGGAGAATGAATCTGACTCTTTGCCATGCCACAAACGTCTTGTGAGATCTGTTTATTTCAAGATCATGACTCCCTCTGAAAATCTGATTTCTGGGTGCCTGAATTGGACTCCTGAGGTTTCCTCTGCAGTCACTCATGCTTCTGATTTGCATCAATAAGATCTATAGTTAAAACACATACAGTGCTATGAAATCCACATTTTTCTACTGCTATGCTGGCTGAAAGTCAGGTGAGAACCCAATTAAAAAAATGTAAAAGCCGATACTTTCGTTTGGCAACATTACACAGTTGAAGTGGTCATTTGATCCTGAAACTTGACAGTATAATATAAGGCAGTTCTGTCACCCCTGGCGACAGAAGTAATAACAATAATTAGAAAGTTATTGTAATAATAATTACAAAATAATACTTAGAGGGGATGCTTGCTTGAACTAGGAGAAATTCAGAAAAACAGAAACAAAGTCACATCAGAATTCGATACCTTTCTAACAGAAGGCATGACATTGCAGTTACTGTCTTTTTCTTTCCAGGAGAGGTCCCTCTGAAAGTGTCAAGTCAGCATGTAGAAGTTTTCAGCTGACCTCTTCTCAAACTGTATCTGCCTTTCAAAATCATGGTACTTAGACGTGCCACTGAAAGTCTTTCTGATGTTGACATTTCATTGCTCTTTACAAGTCTGAAAACAGGAACATGGGTGGCTTGCTCAATGAGTTAATGTTGTGCATAACAAAACCAGAGGGTGTGCTGGCAGAAATCAAGAAAGTTTATAAGCATGTTGCATTGTTAGAAAATTTTAATTGCCATAATGATACTGGATTGCAAATTGACACAAACCAATGTTTTTGGACTTTCTGACACCTGCAGTTACAATTTATTAACATATCAATCATGAGTCTCTTCCAAGACAAACCCCTAAAAGTTATACCTTTGGGTATAGTTTTCCATATTTTTCACATTTATTTGTGATTTGACAATTACAGTGCTTTGGTTTTTCCAACCAAAAGACCAAATACTGTTTGTGATTATAATCTACTATAATCTAGAAAAATACCAGTTTTTCCTGTTTCTAATATGATTTTGTCACTTTTTACAGACATATCCTTACCTTCACATGCAGCCCTCTGTGTCTGACAGAAAAGATACTTGAGGTTTCATTGTGTTACATGTGCTTTGGAAATATGACTCACCATAAATAAGTCAGTAACTCCTACAGCTTGGTAACAAAACTCTTTTATCTAGGTCTGAGTGTATTTATATATATAAAAAATTTAAATCTAAAAATCATAACCATTTGAGTAAAATTGACATAATTACTACAGATTCAAAAAAAACTCTTAATGACACTGAATTGAACCTGGATCTAATGGATTGCCTAAAAGGTATATAGAGCGATGTCCTCGTGCTAAAGCTTTGCTCTGTAAGTAGCGTCTCATCTTTCAGTGGAATGGTTAGATTATGAAAGGATTTGAAGTTTTGAACTTGCATTTTTGCAAATTCTGTTTGTGTTTCCATTAAGTGTATTGCCTAATCTTGAAAAAAATAGCTTTATATTTCCAGTCTTTATGCCATAGCAGGTTACTTCATTTCATAATCACAAGTCATCGTTGATGACAGTCTTTTCTCAGGATGTAAAAATACTCAAGTAACGTTTGTGTAATGGAAGCTTCTAGGCAAAGTTAACTTTTGGAAATGCTACTTGATCTTAAGGCTTATTTTTTAAAACTTTGAGTAAATTGATGTGACTTATCATGGAGGGGACCAAAAAAGTCTTCATGAGGGAAAAAGTTTGACAGAGTGGAGACTGAGGAGGAATAAGAACACAGTAGTCTTTTACATGTTTTCTCTGCGGTTTGGTAGCACATTATATTCACTGAAACCAAATAAATTATTGCTTAATATAGTAAAAGAATCTGGAAAACTCAGAGGCTGGTGTATTTTTGTTGTGACAACCTCAATGAATCATTTTCCACAACTAACGTTTAATGTTTTCATTATGTCTCAGGTTCCCAGTCTGAACCTCCATCATGCAGTGCCAGTTCCATCACTTGCCCTTCTGCCTGCACCTGCAGCAACAATGTGGTGGATTGTCGAGGAAGAGGCTTGACAGAAATTCCAGCTAACCTGCCAGAGGACATTTGGGAAATGTAAGTACCACGTAATGCACCATTCTTTTCCATGTCTCTCCTTTTTAAGTCCATATCATAGCCTCATGCGTGGAAGAAAGGCACGTTTTGAAAACTAGTCTGAGCAGTTATCAGCTATATTGTAGGTGGCCTCTTTGCTTTCCTTCTTTTGATCTACAGGTTCAAGCCAGTCTTTAATAAAAATGAAGATATCGTTTGAAGTTGCCCTACCACAAAGCAATATGAATTTCTTGCCATATTATGTTCAGATTTTGTATACATCTCACAAATCTGTGTTTACAGTTCTGTAGTCAGGAAAAGGAAATACTCGGTCTTTTTTTCTTTTTTTTTTTTTTTTTAATTGGAATGTTTTATTTTTAGTTGATGAATTCCCCAAGAGACAGGGCAATTTCTTGTTAGCTTGGCAGGATGTATTATTCTAAATTTTTTAACACTTTTGTGAACCTCTTGTGTTGTGAAATAAGATGCTACTTTTACAGACTTGCCTTTATTACCTTTAGGAATTGTAATCATCTATTCATATGTCCATGACTTCATACTATTGTGTTCCTGAAATACTGCTACATTAGACCAAGATGCTTTTGGTTAGTCCACAGGGAATGAAGAACAATTATTTTCCTATTATGATGCTTGTCATACAGAGGTTGATGACATCCAGCCAGCTTTTACAGTGTACATAGTATGGATTCAAGTATTTGTATAGTGACTCAACTCATTCAGCTTCTCATTGCTGTAGAAATACTGCTGCATAGCAAAATTCACTGGGATAAAGCCTGAGATGAATTGCTGATTTGTAGCCTGGCCCACTGCAATATGCCAGGAATGTGACAGTTATGGCCAATGAAGATGATCTGTTACCTTGTTGGCTTGTGACCTGCTCTACAACCACCATCCCTCTAAGTCACATTATCAGTTGCTTTTATAATTTAAGATTCACCTCAAATTTGTTTGGATTGCTGTCTCAAGACAACAGTTTAGAGGTAGCTTGTTCTTGATTGTGCATCTCCAGAGAAAAGATATATTAGAAATTAAAAAAATGGGCTCACTAAATGCAAATAGCAGTTAACATTAACATTGTTGAGAATGTATCTATAGCATGTAAAAATGTTTACGGGAAATAAAAAATCTTAGTCAAGCTGTTCTGAGTGCCCACTACCTGCTTGCTTACCTCCTGGCAAAGTTCAGAATATATTGGTTGTCTTAATTCCCAGTATATTGTGACACACAAAATATCTATGTCGTACTTGCTTTTCTGTGCATGAAAGATGGTTAAAATTATCTTGAAAATGTAAATTGTTTGGTGTATTAAGAATAGTCAACATTTAGTCCTGTTTCAAATTCTGTTGGATGGAGTACAAATTTTCAGGAGTGACTGGAACGGTTCAGTAATGAGAGACAGAGGATGAAATTGGTCCTGATGTGCTCACAAATTAGACTTGGACTAGGAGAACTTTAAGTTTTTATTTTGTGATGCTAAAAATGCTAGTGCTCTAGCACACTCCTGACAGCAGGGCATCTTGGTGTGAGAAAGCAAGTGAAAATGTTCTCCTTTAATGTGGTTATAATAGCATCCAGCATTCAAGTTCCAAGCCCTGTCTCCGTTTTGGCTGCTCTAGCCCCTGGGACTTGTAGGAAATGCAACTTAGATGATCTTCTTAGGAGAGCAGAAAGTGAAGAAAGACTTGGAGAAGCTTTCAGTTAGTTGATGAGGTAGCAAGTCAAGATGCATGTAACTTTTTAAGAAAGTTTCATGACCTGGACTTTATAAACGTTCTAGATGCATAGAACACTGCATAAAGCTCTTAGCACACTTTAATGACTTAGATCAGTCAGACTTCTTGTATTTGAGTCAGTACTTGTCTGAGCCTTTGAGTGTAGGTAAACCTTATGCATCTCTCTAATCCTGCACATACCCTTTGCAATTCACAGACATTTCAGGTGAGAATAGTTCTGCGGAACTTCAGAGTGCAACCCTCATGAAAACATTCATTGCTCACTTTCTGTGGAAATTTTGGAATCAATCCTGTCAAGATTTCTTTTTTATGGAATATATATATTTAGAAATTTAAGTAACTCTGTCTCTTTACACAGAGGGTGATGAAACCCTGGCCCAGGTTGCCCAGAGAGGTGGTAGAAGCCCCATCCCTGGAAACATTCCAGGATTCCAGGTCCAGTTGGACAGGGCTCTGAGCCACCTGCTCTAGTTGAAGATGTCCCTCTGTACTGCAGGGAAGGTTGGGCTAGACCTTTAAAGCTGGTTTCCAACCCAAACCGTTCTATTTTATCACAATTTTAGCAAATGACATCATTTACACATGAGTTTATCCTACTGATAAAATGGTGTTTTCATTTTGTAAAAGTACTTGTAAAAAAGAGCAATTAACCTTCTTTGCAAGGACAAAGTATTAGGCATATATCCTACATAAAGGATGTAGTCATGTAGAAAGATTTTTCTGGAAAGATGGAAGAATCTGCCACAATGTTTTCCTGGAATATTCCTGACATAAATCCTTTTGACTGAGATAGCCATTCTGGTTTATGCAGAAGTCTGTCATGCTGCACAAAAATTCACTTTGTCTAAGGCTGCTCTAGGCTTATTCAATATAAAATCCATCCAGAGGTCTGGTTCCAGCTACGTGTGGAACAATGTCTCTTTGATTTGATATGATAAGCAGAATAATACTCCTTTGCTGTAATGTTATAGCAATGGGGCCAAGTAAATTCTCTCTACATGCTGTGGCCCACCTCTTTTGCTCCCATGCAGCAGTACTGTTGTAGTATTTTCCCTTGGGATCTATCCCCCATGGTTGGCATTTAGTCAGACCCTTTGTATACAAGGTGGCTATGTGGCGGTGCAGCCCGAACACTTCTTTCTGGACTCTGTAATCCTATGATCTGTTCCTCATCATCTTTGAGGGACATAACTCTTACTAGAGATGAGATTCCTCCTGTGCAATATTGGGTACTGACATAGCACGTGGCTGGGCTGCTATTACATCCAGTCCTAAGGGGTATTACTTGAGATGGTGTCATTTTTTTTATTCAGCTGTTTCTGTCTAGCGTTGTAAACACTCATACCACTAAAATACATTTCCCCCTGCAGACTGGTCTATTCATAGCGTTTATATGATAGTAGTAAAATGCTGTGCCTTCTTCACTTCCACTTGGGGCATTTCCAAGTTCCTTTGCTCGGTTATTGCATACAGTTACAGCTTTCTAGTTCTTGTACTTCCCCTTAACTCAGTGCTTCTTCATAAGCCAAGCTGTATCTGATAAAACTCCTGACTGACAAAAACAAACCACACAGCTGGTACATGAACATGAGTATTAAAAGTGACCTACATTTCACTCTCTGTTTCAGTATTAATTAACAATCTTCTACTCAGCCTTCCTGTCTTTCTTCATTAACATGGGTAGGCAGAGCTTTCTCTTGACGAAGCTGCCAACAAGTCCTAAATTTGTTTTTGTTGTTAAAAACCTGTCACAAGACAGGCAACTCACTTGTGACAGAAGATAAAACAAGTGCCACATGACGCAGATTTTTCCCTTGCTGCTCACCTCTGCCATATGTGACTCAGAAGTCAGTTGTGTTACTCTGTTACACCTTTCCCTGAGGTGCATTATCCAGAAGGCCCTCTTTGCAAGAATGTTTATTATTAGATAAAGGAATTTAGGAAAGCTAAAAATCTGTATCCTTGCCTTGCTTTTCCATATTTTCATGAGATAGGTGCCTAGAATGTAGAGAACACAATCCATGTTTTTTTATAAAGCTTTTGGTTCATTGGGGAGCTGACATCAGCAGCCAAATTGACTGAGGAAAAATGAGTTACAAGAAATGGAAGCTGAGGAGTACAGAATGCATTGAACGATATAAAAGATTCTCTGCCTACAAAGTGGTTCTCTTGTGTTTGTCAGAGGAGAAATGAACAGTGTGTGTGCTATAAAGAAACACATGAGAATAAGCACAGAAAGTTTTTCATAAATACTTGGATGAAAACAAAAAGTCATTAAGCACCTGGAGGCATTTACTGGAAAAAGAGATACCAAAACAAATACAGCTTGATGGTTTGCTGGTAAATGAGCAATATAGTCATTTTGCTACATTGGAACAGCATCTGCAGTAAAAGGGAAAGTTTGCATTTATTTAGAAAGGGTGAGTGAGAGAAAATGCATGCAAAATAAATAGGGAACATCGTGTGAATGCAGAATGGACTTGACCGTGGAGTGATACAGGAAGGGAGAGGTGACCTATAAACTAGTAGGAGACAAAGTCTCCAGAGTATCTGTTTTTGTGCGATCAGACTTGCTCACAGCCTCACAACCGGCGCCTGTCACACTGAGTGTCAGCTCAGCCCTGAGTGACAGCCTGGGCAGGCTGTGCTGGCTCCCGGCTGTACCTGCGGGAGTCCCTGCCCTCTGGCTCCCGGGGGCACGCAGGGCTGTTGTGGGCAGCACGCTGGCCACAACGGCAGATTCCACTCGGCGCGTGTTTCGGGTGGTTGCTGGCTCAGGACGCTGGGCTGGACGGGTCTGAGCTGTCTTCCCTTCCCAGCCATAGTGTCTCTCTGGCTGCACACCAGGGAAGGGGAGCTTTCCTGCGCCTGCAGATGTGGGGCACTGGGAACAGTGGCACTACTAGCCCTGTCTGTGGTGTTTCAAACAGTATTTGCCTCAACGTGCTGCCTGCCAGGTTCATTTGATGTCTTCCAGTATTGGAGAGTGATCAGCAGCTCCCTGTCAATCAGTTCCCCACCTCTACACTCCTCCTCTGTCCCTTCTTTAGAATGAAGTTTTCATTCTGTTTGTCTACCTCAGATTGTTTTATTTTTTATTTATTGCTGCAAATAAGGCTGTATTTTAGTATATTAATGCTGGACAGCTTTTGTCTGAGTATTTTGAACGTCTTAAAACAGTAGTGTGGGGACAACTACTTCTGCCTTCGTGTTTCATCAAAGTTTATGTAAGTCTTTCCGGGGTGGAAATGGGGAACAGCCCCCACAGACTGGCCCTCCTGCTGCGGACCTGCAGTGCGTGGTGGAGGGGGCTCACGCTGTGGTGCCCGGGCGAGCGGGCTCCTGGGCTGCCGGAGCAGCAGCCACTGGTACCAGTGCTGGCGCTGCGCTCTGGGGGCTCTTCAGATGGTGTAAAAGGAGGCTTGGGTTAATTGCTAGTGCTAACAGCTGCGTTGTGGGTTGTCACAAACTTGAGACAGTGAAGACTAACTGGGCCCAGTAAGGAAACTGTTGGGAAAAGAGGACTGAACTCAAATGAGAAAGCAACAAAACGTATCATGATAAATATTGGAACAAAGGGAGCCGAGACAGGTTAAATGTGCCATGAGTTGGAGAAAGTGAGGAGTAATTGGTGAGAAGGCCTGAGATTGCTGGCAGTGAGCTTGGGACACAAGCTATGTAGAGTGGGCTTTGGGGAGTGGCAGGAGGGCTGGGACACTGGGTGCCATGGATGGGGCTGGGCAGGCTACAGGGCCAGGACAGGGTGGCATAGCTGAAGATGGAGACAAGGAGTCTCTTCCCACCAGAAACGACATGAATCTGTGAGAGTCTGCCTGCCTTGTCACTGTGTGCTTGAAAAACCCAACAATTTGTGTGTCTTGGCCCCTTTGCACTAGTGACTATACACACAGAGATGAACTACAGGACTACACAGGGATTTATTGTTTTAGCTGCTACTATTGCACTTAGACATTAGTGCAGAGGTCTGGGTGGTGTAATTCTGTTACACCAAGTTTCCTTGTGACAGAATTAGTTATTTCAGCTTTTGGGTTTGAATCCACTAAATAAAATACGTTATAAAAAATTAGAAAATACCCAAGTTACTGTTTGTAGCTGCAGTCCTCATTTCGTGCTTTTGTCTATATTTGTTGTGGTATGCACTTTAATTACAGCATAGTCTCACATTGCTGTTAAAAGATTGGATTCATTTCTTGTCTAGGGATGCTCCAGGGTTGTGTAGTGAGGGAACCTGTGTCTTTAGTACCTGTTTATTTGTTGCAGAAACAGGAAAATTTTTAAATGGAGACTGTGGGGAAGAGAATCTCATGAATGCTGTTCACGGAATTAAGTTCTATCCCTTCTTGCCAGTGGTTTTATTAATTGATTCTGGGCAAGTGACTTGCACAAACTTTTCATGGGTGGTCACTAGTGAGGTAATCCTCTGACTGACTCAGCTGAGATACTCAGAACTGCTGAGGACTCACAGCTGCAGCAAAAGTCACTAGGAGCTGCGCTTTGAACACGTCATACTGTGCAACGCTAATTACTTTGAAAAGCCAAGTCCCAAACATCTGAAAACTTATAAATCAAACTTCAGAATCTTAAGTATATCCTTAGATCTTGAAACTAGTCTTAGATTTGAAACCTGGGCTTTTCATAGCAAACTTACTTTGTCACAGTTACTTAATCTTTACAATAATCTCTGTCTGGTGAGACTAAGAGAAATATTGTATGAACCAAGAGTAATGCTAGATAGGTTGGGCCTAAATCAGATATGAGGATCATTTGTTTAAATGCTAATGTAGTTGCTCCAGACAGAGTAAAGAGGCTGACAGTCCCTCAAGGAGAAGTGCTGCTCAGGCACCAGTGTCTGTTGAGATAGTAACCACCACTTTCCGTCAGGCTTCTGAGCAGAGTCAAATGGGACAGCAGCCCCTCTACCAGCATCTAGGTTGGCCTTAAGGTCAGTTCTCAGTCAGTTGTTCTACTTTGGTTTAGTTTATCATTCTCACTATTGACAGCTGAATTGGTGACTGATATTTTTGTGAATACGAGTAGTGCTTGATTTTGGTGCATAATTCCTACTCTTAGGAAAAATCTAGAGTTTGAGCACTCGGGAAAAATCTGATGCACTTAACTGTTGCTTTTCTCATGGTTCTGTCAAAATAAACACGAACTTACTTTTCTGCAAAAGAATCACTTTGAAATGTAAAGTGCTACTTGTTCCACCTTTAATTAATGCTTTTCTAACAAATGTAGTATTTAGAGAATTGCTGTCATGAGAGTACAGTTGTGTTGGGCAGCATTGCAGACAGATCTCTAGATAGACACATTTATTGCTTTTGTTGCTTCGATGATTCTCTTGGGAAGAAATTACCTTCTCTGCTCTTCAGTATCTGTAGGAGTGTGTTATTATAGGAGAGCTGGGACTTCAGTTATGAATCTTGAAGTTTTTGTGATTTGAGGAAGTTGATCAACAAATTCTGGACATTTAAATTACTGGTGTACTCAGAATCAATTTTCCACCCATTAAAATAAATTCAGAAAAGCTATTATAAAAAGATTGAGAACTAGTAATTCTATTTACTGTAAAAAAAAAAATAATTCTTTCTTATATAAATTATAAATTAACTGCACCATAACAATTTGAACTATATTAACGACTGACTTTGTTGTCCTCAGCTTCTTAAAGGCAAAAGATGTTCCCTTTTTTCAAGCCCATGATTATGCAGAAAGTATAAACTTTGGGGAACAGAGGAATGACAGTTGTGCATTTAACATTGTTCTTCCTCCTAAAGGAAAGCTGTAATAATTCTCCCAGGCTTCTAGTAAATACTGTAGCTGAAGCCAGCACAGGATTTTTGAACACTGTAATAAATGTTCCATAATTGCCTCTGGTGGCAAGTTCTCTGGCTAGGGAATCAGGCTGGCTCCTGTACTTGAATCATATAATATGATTTTCATTCACTGCTGTAAATTGGCTCTGGGCAGCTTTACATGTCAAACTTGACTACTATTTTCTGGATCTCACTAAGCGAAATGTGTCATTCTCTCCTTGCATTCAGTATAAAAAAGAGTGTTCTGTTGTCAGGCCAAAAATATGTAGAAAATCTTCTATGAGAGCAAGACACAAACCTAACAAAATATTTTAGATTAAGAGTCAGTGAAGAAAATATATGGGAAATATTAAGAATAAAGGTGTTTTCTGTGCTCAGACAGATTAAGGAAAACAGGAAACTATGGTTGACAGTTTCAGAAACAAGCAGTAGTGGCAGGGAGTTTCTGCTGGAAGATCAAGGCAGGATTTAATTCTTACATCTTTGTAAAATTAAGAGTAACTAATGCCATCTGTAGGCAAAAGAAGATGGTTTCATTTTGATAAATCTAGATTTCATACACATGATAATTTTCATTTTGGCTGCATCATTTTTCTCTTTTTCTTTATAGTAGTGAGATTTCTTTAAAAAAGAAAAAAAGTTCTGTGCAGGTGAATTTTACTCAGGCAAGCTGTGTAGGAGTTAGTAACTTTACAAGGTTTGTAGGTTTGGGGTTGTTGGGATTTTTTTGGTTTGGGTTTTTGTGTGTATTCTTTTATTTCTGGAGACATCACTTCAGTCTAGTAGGGACATAAATTTAGCCTTATTAATAAAAATGAATGGTCTGAACAAAAAGAGCATCTTATTTTATCTAATACAAATGTCACTCAAAAGCTCCTGTTTTGTCAAGCAAAATGGGGAGATTGGAAGATACAATGTGTACATACATCCTGAAAGCTGATTTATGAGAGTGTAGGGCAAAAATCCCAGAAAATAAAATAGGGAGCATAAATTCATAACTTTGAAATCAAAAATACTCATCGGGTATTTTACTGCATGACACTTTCTTTTGGCTTATATGTGTTCAGTTTAATTTGCTTTAAAAGATAGGTAAAGAACAAAGATTTAAGGAATGCTTGTATTCAAGTGTGTCTTGCCAATGACCAGACTATCACAAAAATGATAGCATCAGCAGGGAGATGAACCAATATGCAGACTGTATTGTAGACAGAAATGTTACTATATGAATGGCCGCCGGGGGTACAAACAGGTCAACAAGCTCAGACATGATTGACGCCACCCCCAACGATCCCAAAAATGACATGACTCGGCCCACAACAGGTGGTACAAACAGTGAACCGAGGTTGCCCACAGTTGGCATGGGAAACAGCCAGACCAGCAAGCTGAACACATAAGAGAAAGGTGCCCACATGGCGGCTCTCACCCGATTGACCCGCGTTTGCAAAGGCCTAAACAGACTGGGGCCCAGCTCCAGGGAGAGTCAGGAGGCCTGCCCTGAACCAGGAAGCTCTGAGGAGTGCACTCCACAGACAGACACTCCTGACTCCCTGCCAGTGGTCCCAGCTTTTATCCCCAAGCAGACACCTGACCTTTGTCAACTCAGTGCGGGACCCCTGGGGCTCATTTCCCTTCTGGCTCTCCCTGCAGGGCCGGCCGCACCCTGGGGGGAAGCTATAAGGCAAACTCTCCACCTCTGTATGAAGGGCTGTGGGAATCACCCATATGTCAACCTTAATTCAGGGGCTCGGGGTTCAGACCCCAGCATTTCAAAGTGACAGAATCTGTTTTGTTGACAAAACTTTACAGGTGGCAGAACTTCAGCTACTAGAAAGCTATTGAATTTTCCTGCTTGTTTCTTGTGTTTTACTTTTTCCTTGCTGGTATTTATAAATGTGTGCTAAATAGAGATGTTACAGCATGCATGGAGCTCTTTGCAATAAGTTAAACAACTACTTTTTTTCCTTTCTCTCAGTTTAACACTCCTGTTCCCAGTAAGTCTAAAGATGTATTTGTGTGTTAAAACTTGACAAATATAATGCAAACCAACTAGGAATCCTCAGATCCTTGAGCTAGTTATTGCATTGTTAGAAAATTTGGAAAGTGATCTGGGCTGGATTTGTCCAACCTAATGAGTCTTTCCTGGATTTGTGTTCACAGCAATGTGCCTGCATACATGTAAAATTCTTCTGCAAACTCTGATCCTAAATCCATGTGACCCAACAAAGTCTATTGAGATGGAAAATTATCTCTTTCTAGTGATAGAAAGAGAGCAGGGAGACCTTATTTTGTATTCTACCCCAAAAGAGTTTCTGTTTAACCTGTGACATCCTCACTGGTTGTATCCACTGGTGATGCCTCACAGGGGAGTTCACCTGAAGGTCCCCACTTTTACCTCTGGGCATAACCCACAAACAGCTCACACAACGATGGTGTTGTGGTGAGTGGGAGCCCAGTGCACCAGCAGCATGCTCAGTGGGTGCCTGCACCCTCACCCGGGGACAAAGCAAGGAAACCAGGTGAATGAGGCTGGCAGGAGAAATAGCAAGGAAAGGTGCCGAGAAGCGCCAAAAAGTCCACCCAGGAGTGTGGAGCATCGTAGTGGTGGACGGAGAAACCTTGAGGCTTGGCAGTGTATCTCTGCATCCTGGAGGTTTGCACCAATGGAGACATGGGTGTTATGTCAAAAACTGTTTTGCAAAATACCAGTCTAGAGATTTCTCTGGTGTCCTCCTGTTTATCTGTACCACATCTGATGCAGAGTTAACACACCACAACAGAGTGGTGGACTCACAGTGTGACTGCTATTTCAGATTCAGCATTTCCCAGCAGATACCTGACCAAAGGCTCGACTACAGAGTTGTGTCAGCTTCAGCTAAATTCACTGTGGTATGTCAGAAGAGCCAATATCACTTGTGTACATGAACAGCGTCATGTTGGGAAACATCAAAACATCTGGTTTCATTCTGAAAGATGTCTTCTGGTGAACAGAATAAATTCTGTGTAGGTTCCTAGGTAGGTTTGTATTGAAACGTTACCTAATTCTTGATAGGATTTAAGTGAGTAATTAAGAAACAGTCCTTTTAAAACTGTAGCAGTAGCGTGACAGCTACACCCTGAAAATCAACAGCAAGCATGGGAATATGAAGTGAAACTCTAGTTGTCACCTTGGATTAATATAGGTGGACAGTTTACTGGCTCTCAGCTCTCCAGTTCCTAACACAGACTTAATGAGAGGGTTTCATAATACATGTTATTAATTTTCTTTGGAAGTCATTCAGGTACTATGATGAAAGGCAGCAGTATGAAAGTGTTGGAGAACCCTGTGTGGATAGGGTTTTTGTAGTGGTGGGTAGAGCCTGTGGCTGAGGTAGAGACTGAAGTCTGTTAAAACAAGCAGTGAGCACAGATACATAAAATGCTGAATGTCCTGCCATCCAAACACACTTTGTTTCCTACCTGTCAGAGAACTGAGAGGCGAGAGGCAGAGACACAAAAAGGCTGTTCCTTGGTCTTGTAGCTCCAGAAACACTTTCTGAAGCAACAGCACTGCAGGTTTTTTGCCCGGCAGTTCCCAAGTGCCCTGTGCAGTGCTGCGGTTTAACTGTGGTGTAACTGTGGTGTAACTGCGGTTTTCACTGCAGAATAAGCTGCAGGTCCTGGCTGTGTAACTGCAGGGCAGGATTCCTTTCTTCCCAACAAGGGTGCCTCCTGTCCAGAGCTGTCTCTTGGTAAATGCTTCAGTGCAGCTACACAAACATGTTGTGCGAAGTAGGAAGAAAGCTTCTATTTCCAATGAAGAGGCCAGAAAGGGGTCAGGACAGGGATCATATCTAACCCATATTTGTAGTAAGACGACCAGATTTAAAAGTATGATAAAAAGTATTATTTATTCCTCTTAAATGCTGAAAACAAATCTGTGGACTTTTCTCCATCTGAGCAACGAGCCAGGGAGCACTCCGGCTCCTTCACTCGTTTCCCTCTCTCCCAGCAGGGAAGGGAGGTTCACGACTGCCCAGTGCAGAGGGGTGTTTCTGACACATCTCAGGCAAGAGCTTGGTGGCACTGTTAATAGAGCATAGCTGTCTCATTTGGAGGCTCTATTCATCTGACAGCTAAGCATTATCAGTACTGATGTTTTACTCCCTCTCTCTTTTTCTCCGAGCTAGTGATTCATCTATATTATGGTTAGGTAAGCTTGACAAAACATTACACATTAGCAGCTGAGACGGTGTTTGAAATAGGAAAATTGCTAGCAAACTGCTCCATTAGAGACCCAAATAACAAATTCTTTCTTTCCCTCAATGAAAGAGAGATAGTTAAGGCCCAAATTAATACATCTGTCTCCCCCACTCTGCAGGGGGAATCACTCTTCAAGACAAATGGCTCCGGCACTCCTGAGAGCGTTAACTGGCTCTACAGAGGCTGCATCAGGCAAAGTTTTTTATCCTTTTTATCCTTTGTGTTTTGCTGTCCGGGGTCTGAGCAGTACATGAGGAGGTGATGAAAAGATTTGCAACTCAGTGAACTTTGAGTTGGATTAGCATGGGAATTTGAATGCTTATTCTTTACTCTGGGATAGTTTTTCCTATTTAACTGCATAGTCTCCCCCATGCTTTATTTTTTTTTTTTTCTCAATGTTTTCTTTTTACTCTTATTCCTACAAAGTCATTCAAAGAGAGTGGGAAGAAGAAGGACTTTATTCTGTCTAACATCATGTTATTACAAGAAAATGCCTCTGAATCCATCGGACCCTCATACTTTCCAATCTCTGATAGTATATTAGAGAAGAGAAAGGGAATCGTTCTTGTCTTTTGATGCTGTGTTTTCAAAGACTCTAAAATAAAGCTTGGAGAGGCAGACAGAGCATTGCTGCCTGTCAGAAGGGGGGAGATACGCTTCAATTCATCTGAGAGATACTGCTGGCAGCAGGCGACATGGCACAGTGACATGGGCAACTGAAAGGAAGAACAAAAGCCCCTGAGAGGTTTCAACATGGCCCATTTATTTTATCAGTTTTGTGACTTCTACTTGTAGAGTCTTTTAAATAGATCTTATTGCAAAATACCAGAGAAATGTTGAGGAAAATGTTATTGAGTTGTAAGAAATCTTAAATGTGAGGGATAGTAGTTCGAATTATCAAAATTTAGTCTTTCAGGACTGTCTCTTGTACAGACTTCTCAAACGTGTTGTAAAATTATTATATAGTATATTGTGGTGATACACAACCAGGATGAACTCACTGATACGGATTTGCACTGGCACAGGTGGTTCTGTAGTGTATGTCAGCACATCATGGTATGCAGGGATAGACTGTGAAAAATATGGTTTTTCCAAAGGTCGTAAACTGGGTAAACTAGTTAATTTTTTCTGAAATAACATGGGTGTAAAATTTGGATCAGCTTCTCATATTTTGTAGAAAACCATGACAACATTAGGTAAGACCTCTGTTTTTCAGTTTATTTGAGAGATGGCACCTCTAGCAGCAGTTTCCCCTTAACTCACGAACAGCAGTGGTGTATAATTAAGCCTTCGTCACCTTGAAATTGTCAATGCCTCTCTAGCAAGCTTAGTGTTTCCTAAAGATTTTTCATCCAGTGCTCTCTTTCACATGTCATTAGAAGCTAAGATGAAGTGAAGGCATAGAGTATTAATACAAATAATTGTTTTCTACTACCTTAGTTGTGTAACTGCATTGTGTTTTTCAGCTTATGCCTGCCAATCTAGAACATGCATTTATGAAAAAAATAAATGGAAGTCAGATTTCATACTTTTAATATCCCTCCATATTTAATGCTCCAAGATCAGCTTCATTTTGTGCCCGAGTTGAAAACCACCTGCAAACACACCCTGATGAGAACACAAATTACTGCTTGTTGCTTCTCTGGTAGCATTGCAAAATGTGGTGCACTAGGCATAGCATGTTATGTGTGGTCTGTAGTCTTTAATTTACAAAGAACTTCACAGAATAAAAAAAATATGTAAGGTATTAAGGTGAAAATAGAGCAGCAGATAAAAACAGGATGTCCATCTATTTCTGTACAGGCCATCTGCTGCAAATTTTGTAGGAAAGGGTGAAGAATTCAGTACTGCTTCAGTGAAAAGCTCATTTTCTGTATTCCTCTCCACCTTTTCTAGAAATTTCATATTTTCTTATTGCTTGGGATTGGTAGCTATTCCAATTTTGGCTTCGCACACAGCACACCTTTCGGGGCAAAATTTCTGTGTATATTTCCCTCTTCAATCACTAAAATGTCCTTGGAATTTTAAGTGGTGATAAAAAGGGGCCATGTTTCCCCCCATCCTATGTGTGAGCCTCCCTGCAAGGACTGCTCTGCTGTGCCTGTGTGCAGCATGTGCAGAGCCCTGGGTTCCATCCATGGGGCCAGGGAGTTGGACAGGCATGGCCCTCTTTTGTTCCTAGAAATGTCTGCATAGAAATACTTGGGAGGAGTTAAACACTAAACTGGCAAGCTGACAAAAAGCCTTTATGGGAAGAGTATGTGTACTGCTAATTTTGGTGACAAACACCCAACAATAGTAGCGTGCTGAAGCTTAGAGCAATTTGCATTTCAGTTTGGACTTGGCAGAAACAAAGCACGTTATATTTAGACCAACTGGAAGGGAAATCTCAGACACTAATTCAAATCACAAAACAAGGAATAGAATTAACTCTGATCAGAACCTTTAAAATAGACTGCTACAGAAATAAAAGAGCATGTGCACATGGGCTGTTCGAGTTGGCTGCACAAGTATCACGGTATTTGTGACTTAAATGACTGCTTAGAGTATAACTGAGCTGGCAAAATAGCCCATTTTCAAGGGGATTTTTCTCTTGTCTGTTGAAAGCACAAATCAACAGAAAGATACACTGTGTAATAGGGGGCTGATGGGCCTTACACATTTTCTCTACATTATTTCCAAGTGCTTTAAAAACCATGATTTACTTCTCACTGTGTCTCATTTTATCTCAGTTTTAAATTTTTTTTCTCCCTTCTGCATTGCTGCAGCAACTCTAAATGACTGGAGTGATTCATTCCATCATTCCAGTATGTTTTTGTATTTCAATTCTAAACCATTTCCAACCACAGATTTTTTCTATTGAAACTATTTCTTTTTTATGACATTTTTGGGGAAAAAAAAAATATTTTAATAGAAAGTAAGAGCTAGGTAAAATCAAAATTTGTTTTCAGTTCCAAATCTGATTAAAGAATTTTAGGTGCCATGGTCATTTTAATTTCTAATATGGGCATCCACTTTTACATCTCTAATGGAGGTGAATATTTTTGGATTCATCTGAGGAGAGTACAGTTATTTTAGCAGGAATTTGGAGAACTTGCTGACAAAGGCTTGAAAATACTTCTGGGGAGGAAAAGAAATGAATCTTAGTGTTTACTGTATGCGGTATCGTAAAGCTGCTTACGTTTTATGGTACGTGCATTTATGATACTTCCTAATGAATACTTTTTTCAGTCCAAATGATACTTCATAATAAATACTTTTTTCAACCCAAATCTCAGAAATGGAAACAATGGCATTTTCATGCAGTCTGGACCATATTTTAGAACATCATCAGTATTTAGTAGTTAAATTAGGAAGACAGTCCTTTTTTTACTCTGCTGTAACATAGACTCTCCCCGCTCCACCCCCTTAAAAGTCTGTGTTCATATTGCAGTGAATTCCACTTTGTTTTTCAGCATGTTCTCACAGACTGTTGCTCCTGAGTCACTCTGATCATATTATTAATCTGCTTATTAAGCTGTCACAACATCACATAGCTTTCAGTTTAGATAGCCGTGTTCTATATACAACAGGTAGTCAAGGAAAGCATCTGTATTTTCTACCTTTAGTAGAAAAAGTCAAAAAGTACTACTATTAAGTAGTAGTAAAATATAGCTACTATTGTTTATTAATTCCATGAGCTTTATAGGTGCAGTTTCTGTCACCTGTGACATTTTTCTGTACATAGTCTAATCAATGAGATTATTTCATTTTATAACTTCTGTCATAAAACTGTATAAAATTTTTTTATATTTATATAAAAATTTGCTTTCATGTTATTCCTGTCCTGTAATCGTGTAGTTAACGTTTATGTTGCTTTGTTTGTTTTCAGACGTTTGGAACAAAACCTGATCAAAATCATTCCCCCAGGAGCTTTTACCCAGTACAAGAAGCTTAAGAGAATGTAAGTTTTAGTAAGACCAATGTGCAAGAGCAATCACCAATCTTCACGCTTCAAGTTCAATATATTTATTTTGGAAACATTAGTAATTTCTATGTGGAATTCACTAGGGATTGCGCAAATAATCCCTTCAAAGTGTAAGCAACGATGGAATTTGGTTCAGGATGCCTAACAGTGCATGAAATCCTTAATACTTAATTTTGCTTCCTGTTCTAAACGATGTGAGCTAATTAGTTGTAAGTCTGTTCAAACATCAAATCTGCTTCCTCAGAAAAGAATTTAAGTGCTGTATTTTCTATATTTATCAGATAGCTAATGCTTCTGGAATCTGAAATGAGCTTGCACTGTACTTCTGCATTAAAGGGTAAAATTACTGTATTTGCCTTAGTGAGTTCCTAGAGCTGAAGAGCTGTAAATATGGATCTTAATAATTAACAGCTCAAATCATCTATCTTATGGAGTCTCTATTCTTCTGTCTCGCTTTCAATATAGCTGTATGTATTTTTAAAGAAGAACTGTATTAGATAGCAAGATGGTAATTTCAGTGAAAAATGATCGATCTCTTTTCAGTGACTGAACTTGTAACTTTTTCATTATTAAAGACACTACTTAGTTCTTTTGGAGGTATGACTAATTTTAGATTTTGGCAGTGTTTTACTGTCCTTTAATTTTTCATGATTGGTGAACTCTAGTTTTATGGGAGTTAACCAAAAAAAGTTCTTTGACTTGACTAGCTGCTCAACCCAATGCAGCACATACTATGTGAAATGATTAATGTTAGAATTTCACAGCAGAATTCCATTAGCAAGTTGTGTTGACAGTTTTCTGGAGTGTAATTGGCATACTCATTGAGATCTGAACTCAGTTAAATAATAAATTGCTGTGCCAGATGATCTGTATCAAAGCTTAGTTAACATGACAGCATTTTGTAGAAGAACTGGGGACAGATCGTTAGGCTGCAGAATGTCCCATAACAAACATGATATTGTTTTGACATTTGGTTATTAACCTGTCTTTAAGTTAAAGTTTTATTCCTAAGGCACTGAATTGGGTATCACTATTGTTACATAGAGACTCGTTGAGGGCATTTGTTACACTATTTGTAGACATTATTGACGTCATCTTTTCAACATGCAAAATTCCCAGTATTGTTAACACAAAAGTATATTTTGATCAAAAGACTGCCTCTTAAAACAAGAGTTACCCATCCTTTTCCTTATAGAGGAAGGACATGTTCGATATCACTGAAGTCTGAAGTCTGTCACTTTGATTTCAGTGCAATAGCATGAAGGTCATTGATTTCATTAATTGATACCCTATCCGGGGTACAAATGAAGAACATCATCATCAATAATAAATAATAATAATAATTGTATATAACTTAGAGAATAGTATTAGCATAACATTGTGAATTGTGTTGTATTTTTTTCCTGCTGAGTAAATATGCAAGAATGTTAGGGATAATAGACTCCTCATTTGCAGCACTCTAAGTATTCTGATTGTTTACTGAGTATTTTCCTTTTCTTAAATAATTGGATAATGGAGATTAAATTTCTAGGTAAGAGCCAGTTGTCCAAGATAATCATTATATGATTTGATATTAATAGATCAAGATAATAGCAGAAGATGTATGTATAATAATTCACATGTTACATTTGCATCTGGTTGAGGTTTATTTTTTAGAATGTCTCTTCTATAGCTTCCAGAATGGGAGTTATTTTGGTGATTGGGTTTTAGCAAAGGAACTGAAATCTTTTGTCATAGACTTCATCATAGTTCCCAACATCTTCTTACCCAATTAATTATATGAAGCTAAATGTATCTTCCCAGAGGGAAAATTTGTCACCTGTAGGATTAAAATATGCAGTTAAATTATGTTATCTGGATGATAGATCTTCTGATTTTGGGGTGTATGTAACAGGTCCTAGCTCTGTGCTCAATTATTCAAGGACTTTAGGAAGAGTTTTGAGGGGTTTGAAGGAGATATATCCCATCTCCAGCAATAGTTGTTGCCATTATGGCATGAAGTATCCAAGCCCAGACATGCCATTTGAATTTATTTACACAGCAGTTGTGCTTGTACCACAGTTCTGTAATTTCTACCCTATGGGTTCCAAAGTATATGGCATTGCCTCCCATTTTTTGTCTTTTGTCTTTTTGGAGGCTTTTAACTAACAAGCTTCTAGCACAAGACTAAGAGCTGAATACATAGAGCCGCTTTCAGAATTGTGCTTGTACCTCTCTATCTCTGATGCTTGTAGGGGCATTTCACTTTGTCAAATTAATTTGACTGTGTATTAGCAGAAAACACATTGAGACTTCAGTCTTCCCAGTAGCTTTGTGGTATTGCTAGTTTGTTAAGTAGCTTCTAAAAACTAAACCATATATGACATGGATTTTTGCTGGCTACTCTTTTTAAATGAGAGCAGTCTATTTTACATGTTAGAGATAATCAAGTAATCTGTTTCTAATAACGTTAGTCGACAAAGAGGATGTTCATCCAATGCTATTAATAGCTTTGCATTTGGCTGCATCTAAAAATAAATCTGGTTTGTTTCAAAACCTTTTACAGTAAAGACGTTTAAGCCTTGCAGTCCAGTGCTATACAGTAACTCACTCACAGGCTATCCTTGCTCCCCTGGTGCAAAGTCAAAACCCATTTAAGTCCCTAACTGGTAACCAAGCACAGCCACCCTTCAAGGTGTGTTCAACAGCCTTTTGAAAGAAGATCACTACCATGCTGTCAGAGGTGCAAGGAGACTAGTATGAGGTGACTAATGTATTCCCTGCCTGGGTGGAATTCTGAGACATTTATCACATTTCTGGCTAAAGAGCCACATTTCCACTAAATGATTCAGAGATACCCTGCACTATGAAAGGAAGATCATCTTATGTGATGTAAATTGAGTTAGCTGTACAGGCTAGAAGAAGACATCTCCCTTTGTCTTGATATAGATCATGCACAGAATAGAATCATAGAATCATAGA
>NW_008591176.1:0-1112 GCF_000691845.1 Merops nubicus
CCGAGCAGAGGGAAAGAAGCCCCAAATTTTTCTTTCCTCCTGCCCCAGCAGCAATTCTTCCTGGCCATGGAATGCACCCGATGCCACGGCCACGGGGCCAAACCAGGCTCACCCCCCGGGACCCCCATTTCAGCCAGACAGCACCATCCGTCCCCCCCATAGCTCCCCCCGGACCGGGGCCAGGAGAGACTTGGTTAGCACAGAGCTGTTCCCAGAGGGGTGATGTGGGAAGGAAGAAGCAGGTGGGGAACCTCAAAATTGGAGTATTTCTGCTTTTCCACCCGCACCCCCTTTTCCCAGGCTGGTGCTGGGCATCATGGCACAGCCATCAAGAGAGACCCCCAGTGTTGTGGTCCCCCCGAGGTCCAGCTTGCCCAGTGGAACCCAGAAGTGTCCCCCAGGGACACGGTGTGGGTGACAGCAGCTCCTCCCTCCTGTAGAAGGGCATTTCTGCCCAGGAAAGCATGGCATGGGTGCCCACCCTGCAGCACCCCAATACCAGCCAGGCCACCCGGCACCGAGCCTTCACCCTGGGGTGCAGCAGGCAGGGACGGGCCCTGCTCCAGGGGGGGCGGGGACGGGACCTGCTCCAGGGGTGGCGAGTGGCTGGGGAAAGGCTGAGGCTGCTGGCGAGGAAACACGGCTCGGAGGGAGGGAGTGGCAGAAGAAATGAGCGGGCAAGTGAGAAATCCCCATTTTGCTCCAAAACTCTCTGGAAACCACAACTCAACCCTTCCCCCTGGGCACGCCCGTGGATGTGCCACCCGTGGCGGGGCTGTGCCAGGGCAGAAGACACGCTGAGCCCACCCCGGTGTCCCCGCGGGTGCCCGTAGCCCACCAGCCCCCTGCTCGGGCTGCTGCCCAGTGTGCCACCAGAAAACGGGGGGGTTCCTGGGGCTGCACTGCCCACGGACGCTGTGCCCTGCCCCGAAGGGACCGTGCCCACCTTGTCCCTAGCCCTGCCCAGCTGAGCCCACCCAGGGTGATGGGTGCTGCCCAGAACCGTGTCACAGGGACCCTCACGGCAGAGGAGCTCTGGGGGGTCACAGGGGGACACAAGCACCACCGGGGTCACCGGGGAGGTGACTCCTGCTCCCCACAGCTCCCAGCAT
>NW_008591177.1:0-31215 GCF_000691845.1 Merops nubicus
AGGATTCTATGATTCTATGATTATAGGCATCAAGGTTTTCTTCTATTATGTTCACTTTATAAATCATATGTTGAAGTTTATTGAGACAGAGCTGGACAGTTTGTACGCCTTGATGCAGTAATCTGTTAGCAAAGGTAGCCATCTGCTCTCGCCTGCTGTGAATTCAAATCTCAGCAGTGTCTGTCAGCTAGCTGAGCAGGAAATAAAACTAATCTTAGGGAACATTTGGATATTAATTATGCTGGTTAGGGAACAGGGAGAGAAGTAATGAGATCATTTGCTTTATAAAGTTACACGTCCACACCACTTCTGAAAACCATTCCTACTACTTTTGCCAGACCTGAACGTGCGAAGAAATTAAAGCTCCCCACTTCTCTCTGGCCTTAGTACTTGGGGCAAGGTCTACATGACAGCTTAGAATTTCACTGTGCAAGCTGCACAGTTCCTACTAACACATCATTTCACATGAAAACTCTTGTGCAAGCAAAAATAAAACCAACTTCGGTCCCTCAGACCCATCCTTTAATAGCTGTTAAGTTCTGAGACATCTTTTTCCTGCAGTGTGTTTATTTACAGGATAGGCAACCCAAGTTTAATTCCTCAGGTACTGGTTCTGGTTCCCACACAGAATCAGATCAAGGTTATAAATTAACAGTGCTTATTATTCTATAGATTCCTAAAATTACACTAAAACCCAGTTGTAAGATGCAGTAGAAAACATTGCAAAATAGCACAGCATAGAATACAATACGATATAATACAACAATCACATTAGTATGTGTGTTTTCTTTTATTCCCTTCCTCAGTCATAAGATGTGGGTGGGAAACACATACAAGAATTGTCATGGGATTAATTTTTTTCTAGTTGGATATCTTGAGTTACTGAACTTTAACTGCAAGGTCATTTATTTCCAGTAGCACTCACACTGCTCCACAGAATGAATACACACTAGCTGAGAAGTGGGTCTGTTTGGAAAAAGCAGACAGCAGTGCAAGACCTCATATCTAGAAAATATGATACACACATGCGGTTTTACAATAAAGCAATGATACTAAGCAGCAAAGCCTGCAGTGAAAAATAACTTTATCTTAAAAAAAAATTATGCACCCTAAGAGACACGTGAGCTCAGTATGCATGCTTACTGTAGTGTGAGACCCTTTTTACAAGTCAGTACCTTTTGACACCTACACAATTACAAAGATACCAAACCATGCTGTGTATGCTCCTGACTTAATTTGGTTAAATACAGCGTTTTAGATTACTATCACTCCTGTTAATAAGGATGTACATTTTAAAGGACTTTGTATACAATAATTGATATAAGCAACTGGACAACAGATTCAAACACTTTTGTATACTGCCAGCAGAGTAAGTTTAGACTGTGCAAGGTAGACATGACATCATCTTTCTCTAAATCTCATCTTGGTATCTGTGAGACAGAGATTACCCTTTGCCCCAAAGCTTGAAACACAATATCTCTTTCAAACTTTGATGGCATTTATTATTATAATTCTGGATATCAGTAGCAAACCTGCTAGTATCCAATTTCTTCTCTGTTTGCTATATGGTTAATAGCCTTCTGCAGCCGTGAGTTTCACAGGCAGACTGTTTAGGCTGTATACAAGAGCCATTCCCTTTTACCAGTTCTGAAATTTGTCTGTGACATTCAAACTCATTCCGTGCCTTCCTGTTTTGACGGGACAGAGAAAAGAGGTTCTGAATTATCTTCCTAAGACCACTCTGGTTTATTTCATTTTCTCAAGTCCCCTGTCTTCTCAATAATCTATGCAAAGCTTTTCAAGCTCTACAAATATGGGAAGACAGAACCTGCTACTGAGTATTTCCTACTGTAATGTAGAGAGTTACGCAGTTCAATACATGAAATCATACACTAAAATCCATGTGTTTCATTACGTATGGGTGCACAACCGCTATATTACTTCGCCACACAAAGAATATCAGTTCTCATATTCAAATTGATAATACTTTATTCCTGTGAATACACAGCTCTGGATTACAATAAGCAGTCACTTCCCTCATCCCAGCACAACGACACAACAGAGATAGATAAGCAGGAAGGAACTCATTTATGTCAGCTGAGCCTCTCCAAGTACCCTCTCATGCTTTAGAAGGAACAAACCCTCATTGGGGGGGGTGGGTTGGTTGGGGGGGGAATATTTACCTTCACAGACCATCATTAGTGCAAATCAATTGCCTGAGGCTGTTAGACAGTGGAACTGTCAAGCATCACTAGGGAATGACTCATATCTTCACTGAGCACAGCTGGGACTTCAGCAATCACAAAACCAAATAGTTGAGATGAAATTTTCAAAGGTTACTACAGCATTTGGCTATACAACTGTCAACAGAAATTAATAAAAGGAATGTGTCTAAATTCCCAGAAGACCTTCAAAGTCTTCATGTTGCTACTTACTACTTTCTGAAGAAAACTTACACAGGCCTTGGTAGAGTTAGACAGCCACTGTATGTCAAAGGAAGGATACGACCTAACTAAGAAATAACTGAGTATTAATACAAACTCTGTAACCCAATTCTCAGCACCAAGCTAATGCTCTAGCAAGTACAGTAACTTTTAGAAGAAGAAAGTCTTAAGTAAGGAGAAAAGGTTCCACCATTATACTCAACATGTTGTCTCACTGGTTAACTGTCTTCACAGCTACAAAAATTTTTATAAAATTATTTCCAGACTGACTTCAGCTTCAACTTTCATCTATTCAGACCTGGGATTTGCTCAGCTGCTTAAAAACCTTCCCTGAAAAAATCTCTAAATATGGTCAATTAGCCTCACTAATGCCTAAGAAATGGCATGATGAAGAAACAAGCACCTGAGAGAATACCATAAATTCAGTGTTGCATTCATTTATGCCATCCTTTGCACACTAAGCCCCTGATTTTCATCAGCCTGTTGACAAACTCCCAGGAGTCCAGACATGATGCAGTGTCACTAAATGGCTTTCAGCATGACCCGTGACATCTCTTTTTGCTTGGCACATTTTTGCAGGTCACCCTGTTCCATGGTAAGAACAAGCAGTTACCAAGAAAAAAACTGACAATGTTTTTCTCAAAACTAGCCAACTGCATCTGAATTTTAATAAGGGCATTTTAATCCTTACCTGAAATCTTTAATAATGTTTTTAATAAATACATCAGACTCAGAATGATTAAATTAATACTGAGCCAGCAACCATTTATCAAACCAAATAATGTAAAGGCAGACTACCAGAACCACTGATTTATAAAACATCTCTTGTAATTCATACGATACAGTGGCTCAAATCCAGTCTGTTTGCTTCACATAAGGTTTCAATACAATCCAAGGTTCTTGGCTCTCCTGGTTTTGCTTTTTCTTTCTAGGGAAAAAACCATACAACTAATTACAGTACAGATTGGTAACACCCACTGCTTCTACTGTCTGAAGCCTGAAAACAGGATGGTTGACAACGCAATTTGTTAAGAATTGTGCATATGAATATGTAAATTTCAGAGGTCTTATTGGCTTCAAACAGGTTGTCTTAATGTAAGAAAAAAGTTTTCTTATATCATTCTATTAATATTCTGCGTTGTTTGAAAATAAAGGAATGTTTACAAATTCTAAAAGACTTTTCCTATGGGCTTTCATGGTTTTAAAAAACAAAGCAAAAAACTTTCTAGTAATTCTAAATACAAAACTACAAGCTGTTGGATATGTGATTCACCTCCTGTGTTTCACTTAGCAACTGTCTGCAGCCAACAAGCTCTGAGCCAGATTTCAGCCATGGGGTAAGTGGGCATGTTTCCACCGAAGTCTGCAGGACGACAGGGTCAAAAATCAGCTTGGCTGCATCTCTGGAACTCTATAAACAGGATACCCCAAAAGTTTTCAGGCAAAACATGAACTAAAGAAACATAAACCGCTGTTTTCATTTCCTGTTGTATCACAAGCACAAATTCAAAATGCTCAATACAGAGATAATTGCAAAAATCTCCCAGAAGTTATTCCAAGATGACAACCACAACCACATTCAATGAAAAAAAAAAAAAATAAGTTAAGCAACTAAACTACAGAATTAGCAGAAATGAGGAACATTTAAAAAAAATATAATCTCTCACATATCTTGTTTTTCTGGAGCCCAAGATCACTCTCCACTCCAGCTACAGAGAAGAGAAGCCTCCAACTTGTCATTTCACTGTTCTAACCACCAGGCACCACCCTCCATTTCTCCACTGTAACTTTGCCATCATGCACAATAAAACTTGAAATTTCCCTTGGATTAAAATGAAAAGTAAAGGCACGAATCTGAAAGGTATAATGGGGAAAGAAGAAAAGAAATCCTGGATTATGATTTTTTTTTCTACAGCATGTTTCCATACCCTCCCCACTGTTAACATAAATTAAAGAAACAACTCAAAATCTCTTCAGCTCTTTAGAAGAATACACAGCCATTGAATAGACCACTGATTAACCACTTAACAGATATGCTTGCCACGTGGCACAGCAAATCTTCACAGGTGTTTTCCACAATGACCATGATATTTTGCATGGATCTGACAGGGGTAAGCTAGACTAGTATCAAATGCTCTACGAATTGGTGGCGAGGATATTATCCCCAAAGTTGTTAAGATTCCTGAACTGAACCTGCTGCCAGAGAAAGATGACAAAATATCTTCCTGTAGCCACTGGGTTTTTTTGTTTTTTTTTTAATCTAAATCTATTTATCTATCTATATATATATACATACAGAGAGAGAGATAGATAGGGAGAGAGAGATATAGCTATATAGAGACAGAGAGATAGATAGATAGATAGATAGATATAAAGATATAAAGGGAGCAGCTCTTGTTACGTCCTTTTGAAAGCAAAGGCACAAATTCCTACTGTTGAGAGAGACTGAGTCCAAAAGTAGAGGCTCCTCACCAGATACCTGAGGGCAGTCATTCAGACCACAGTTTAGGACATTCCCATGCCTTCAGCATTTTCTAATGAGCAGTTGGAAGTTATATGAACACTCAACAAACTCATTTCAGACCTATTCTTGGTAAATGTGCTTGCTGCTTCAGCGTACCTTCTTAGAAGTCCAATTCTCATACTATTACCATGCCAGATCTGATACTTACATCACCCACCTTGTTAGTCTACGGTCGAACGTCTTTTATCAGGAAGCAGAATGAGTGACGTGGCAGCTCACTCAGCCACCCAAATATTTTAAAATGCTAAAGGAAATCTGCCTCCAATCATGACACGCCTGATTGCCACATTCAGCTGGGAACCTTTACAAGAAAATAATTAAGTATAGTCTCATATAGAGACAACGAGTCTTTAAATTATGCTTTCCCAGAGCAAATACACCCTTACTTTGCCTTTAAACACTCCACCACTCCCTGCTTAACTGAAATTACCAGTACAAGCAAATTTCAGTACAAGCAAATTTCTGTAGGTAGAGCCAGTATGTACTACAGCAAAGTTCACAAAACTTGCTAACATCTTCATGATTACAGCAACAAATGCAACCTCTGCAAAACTGTCATACTGTCCAGTGCTTCTAATGGTCTCATGAATACTGTGAAGGCAAAACCCACCAACAGCCATGCACCAGAACAAATTCACTTGGATAGCAAGACGTCTTCTGCAGTCAGCCTGTATATAGAAGCTTTGAAGGTTGCTCCTGACATTCCGAACCAGATAAAGGACTTAATATTTCCAAGGTTTACATCAGCTCCTTAACTTCTGCCCAGAACACTTCTCTTAAGGTCCCTAGGTCTGGGTTCGAGCAGGAAGGTGCTGAATAACAAAGAATCGTGCAACATCTGAATCATTTAAACAACCTTGCCTCCAGTTATTGATATAAAAAGTTTTTCTGAAGATTTTTTCAGATTATGTTTCTGTAGAGGCTATCTACTTTATCAACACTTCCTTCCCAGAAGTCTCCTGAAGGTACCCAGCTATGTTTTCTCTTGAATTCTCTGAATGGTTAAAGAAATTTAATTACATCTGGAGAAATTATTCTTAATTAGTGTTTAAGCTTCAGCTTATCCATGACAACTTTCAAAAGAAACACAAATACATTCAATACAACTGGGCTGAATACAGCAGCCACAAGCTTACAAAACGAACCAAGAGCTAAACAGGCTTTGTAATATAAGTTCATGAGGCCTAAACTAGCTTATGCAAATGTCTAACAAATGATTTTTTTATTTACTAAGTGCATCTAATGCTGTTGCAATTCCTGTCTCTTTATCTGAGGAATTTCATGTGTCCAGGAAACACTGAAAATAATGCCAACCTGTCAAATATTGCAATGTGATAAATATGATCCTGAAAAAAGAATACTTTCAGAGAACTACAGAAATGAGTAAAATGATGAGTTTCACTCCTGATACCAAGTACACTGTATACCAAGGGTATGGCTGAAGGGAGCCCTTCATGAAGTGCTGCTTTTAAAGTGAAAAAAGTATTCTTCAGACTTCAGAACCACTATCTACTCACCAGTCTTCACCTCATTACATTTTAAGAGCAAAGCAAGAAAACCACCAGCCAGCAGTCAGATAGCTGTTGTCCCTTAGTAGATCAGTAGTCCACACTTATGCAGCTATGCCAAGTCAGGCACAGAGAATACCTCTGCAAACCTGCACAATGCACCGAGTTCAGGAACAATACTTGCGTGATCAAGACACGGTCCTTCCCCCTAGTGCCTTCTATCTTTCTGTTTGTAACCTGCTTTATATTACAAATTTGCTTCATTCAAGTTAAAGCAGAAATTGAATCAGAATTATAAAACAAAGTTCTGCTTTTTAAAAAATATTGAACATTCATGTACATCACATACACTCAACTATCATCATTCACAAGCCCTGCCTGATTTACTTATCATATGTCTAGAGATCTGCATTAAAGTTACTGAGTGCTTCATAAACAAGTAAGTCTGCATGGTCACAACAAGGCCGTTACAGTCCTGTCTTTGAAAATGAGATTCCTGTTGCCTTTTCAAACATCTATACATTATTGTTTATTTTAACTTAAAACCTGGAATAATTAAAATTGTTTTAATTAAGTTTGGAAAACTGTAAGTCAATCTTGGAGCAACAGGGAAAGCCCATTACTGTCAAAACTCTCATTTAAAAAAAAAAAAAACACATTTTCTATGCAGCTCATGGTCACAGATAAGAACTAAAACTGTAACAGAGAAAACAAGAACAGTTTGCAACCAAAAATTGTGCGTAACATCTAGTTCTTCAGCCAAAATAAACAACACAGGCAAGAAAGCCCATGAATATTCTGAAAGGTGAACAGAGAGAATTTTTTTAAACTCACTTCATTCTGACTGTAATGTTCTCCTTGTGACGGCCTTATCTGTAAAGTCTGCCTGATAATGGAAAAAAATGTCAACACCCACCGGATTATGTCTTTGCTTGTGGTTTAAACTGCAGGGTACTGTGATTGCCTAAGATCTAATGCTTATTTTATTGACTCACTAATACTACAAATCTTTTCTGTAAATTCAAATAAACGTGTCAATCCTTCAGTTTGCCTTTTTCCCCCTTAGAATTTATAACCACCTGCCTCCAATCTGATACTACCACTTAGCTGCTTACCTCCAGGACAAAAATATATCATTAGAAAGAGACTGAAATGAAGCCAGATCCTGCCCAGTCCATTTGTAGTCATCCCAACAATTGCCTGGAAAAATTCATTACTTTCCCAACCAAGTAAGAAATGGGCAGCCCCCCTCTTTAGATTATAATTTTACACTATAATGACACCTAAAATTTTGTCAGTCATACACAAGAGCAACACTACAGGACTTCATGTGCAACAGAAGAGACAGACAAAAAATTTTAGCATCCACAAAACCCCACAGTTCTCAGACCAGGCAACATGTCCACTAACTGGTTCCATATGTAAACAAACAGCCAGTCCAAACACACCTTTGTTATGTACAGCTTATATATATGTACAATAAATTAGTACATAGGACTGATCTCCCAATCTGTTCAGTAGATTTTAGCTAGCATGCATGACCAATTACAAGAAAGAAAACATCTGCAGAAACAATATATGATAAATAAGCATAAAAGCTGGGACAGTAAGCAAAATTGAAAGCCAGGTCAAGCACAATGCTAGCTTATATAAAACAATCTCATTAACTAAACTGGCCAGATAAGGCAAGATGGCATTACCAGGTTGATATTCACAACAGAAAAAAACCCACACAGGACTGCAGAGACAGCTGTAGAAGCTGTGCCTCTTTCAAAAATACAAGGAAAAAAGACTTCTTCCAGTATCAGTGAGTTCAACACCACCAACTGAGTAACTTAATGTCTGTTAGAGGGAGTAGCCAACACCTTAATAACTAGTTCCAAAGACGTGGTCTTGACTCCTTGGCATTCAGTGAGCTCCAGGTGATCTATAGACTGACAGTCTTTTGAGTGACCTTACCCTGGCACAGAACATGCCTCACTTCTGAGGACTTAATACACCAGTGGCAACTGCCCCATTTCTTACAGAAGTAGTAGTAAGAACAAAGTGTTTACTTATTTCATTCTCTTTCTTCATTTTCTAATACTATTTATCAGGTTGAAACAAAGAAAAAAAAAAAGGTGGCCTAGATGGTGATCTAGATGTTGATGCTGTCCCTGCTGTACAACCAGCAAACAGTGTCAAAATGTCAAAACTAAACACCATTCCTCCATACAAAAGACTCCACTAATGCTACTGTGGTTGATGCAACTTAAAAACCTCCAACACAGTAATTAAGTATGAATTAAAAATTTAAATTAATCTGACAATTTTCATCATACATAAATGCATTTCAAACACAGTGGAAAAAATAATTCCATAAACACTGTAAGAATTGACTGACACTTTTAATATTGCAGCTGGAAAGGATCTTCTAGATAGTGAGCATACCTGACTTTAAACCCCAAGAAAAGAAATTACAAAGTTGACAGCATCTAAATTGCTACCAGAATTTATTCAGCACTTTAGTGAACGCTTCCACAATATAAACAGTAAGTAAAGCACCACAGAAATTTGCTAATTTTCACATCAATTATCTACAAACCAAAGCCTTATGATCAAGAAACCACAGTGGCCTCTTCCAACCTCCCAGTCAGAGATTTATTAAGAACACACAGTAGCAAGACATCCTGTTACCAAGACATTTACCACATACTGTATGGGCCACTTACTATATTATTATGAGGTAATTAATAACACCTGCACACAAAGAAGAGAGCATGTTTCTTTAGTTTCAAAAAAAAAATAAATAAATAAATAAATAAACAAACCAGGGAGATGGGATGAAACCATCCCAATAGCAGAGAAAATTAGAAAATATATTATGAACAAAATTCAATGGCCTGCACGTCCAGAAATTTCTCTTGACCTCAATACAAGCTAAAAAAGATCACAGAGTTTACAGGGAAAAAAGTTTACATATGTCAAAAGCTGAATTCTCCTTCTATTTCAATTTTACCTGTTAGCCTCTCAGAAAGTTCTGGACATGAAATAAACCAGCTTCATTAGTGGGACTGTTGTGTCTGCAGGGGGTCAAGAACCCAGAAGAAAGAAATAATGTCTCATCAGTTTAATTCTGGATATTTAACATCAGAAATTTTCAAAGGAAAATCCTAGCTACCTGGTAGCTTCTAAATGGGCCAGGCAAGAATGTTATGAAAGTTACATGTTTATCCTATTACTCCAGAATGCTGGAGTTCCAGGTTTGCACTATTGGATCTCATTCTATCACAAGATTTTTCTACACCCAGAAAATTAATCTAACTTCTAGGACATCCAGCTGGAGCAAACAGCTGAGTCTGTTTAACACAGCTCTGTATCATCTCCCACTTCAGGTAAATCACATCCTGCAGCACGCAAGACCAACTGTGCAGTTCACAAGACCCTCTGAACATGTTGCAGTTTTTTTGATCATACCAGACGTAAGCATCACTTTTGTTGTGAACACACTACCACAGCTGGCCCCAGGAGGATGCTGGACACAAGACTGAGAGCATGATATGTGGCCATAAAATGCATTAGTATCATTAAACACAGCACACATTGGGTCTGCAGCAGGTGCCCTCCATGGCTGTTCCTTGCTGGCAGATGCTATTAGATGGTGTCACACCCTCCATATAGGCAGTGGAGAAAAGGACGTTCAATAGGCGAAGGTGAAAGGAGATAAAGTATCATTTTTGTGTTCCTACTGTGATTCACCTTCACTTACAGCTTTCCCAATCCAAATCAGCCCTCCACTCCTCTTCCTTCTTTCCTGCTTGCTACTGGGGACCCCAGCTCCTCACTCTGCAAATGAAACTCCAGACTCCAGCAAGTCTCACATCGTGCCAGAAACCCCCAGCCTCTGCTCCTTGTACACAGAGGAGAATAAAACTCTCCAACTAGTGGGTAAAACCTTTCACCAGCTGTTCCAGGACTATATAAAGGCACCAAAGTTGTATACAAAGAAAAGTAAGGGGATGGCTTTATTGTTACGTAATTTCTCCACTATTTTCCGATCCATAGAAGATAACTGAAAGCAATATGCTGCAAAATGTTACAGACCTAAGCTCGAATGACACTTTTGCATAGCCTTTGCAAGTGAACTCAGTAGGGGTTTATCTGTGTGAAGAATAGAGCTAATGCTAACCTACTGTCTCCTTTAGCAGGCAAGTCTTCTGAATTTTCTTCCTATGGTCCTAGCACTAGAGTTTGCATTTTTACTTCATTAATTTTATCTACCTGAAAAAGAATTCAAGGAAGTACAGTCTTAAGTCTTTTGAGCTTGGAAGTGCTACTATTTACTTCAACACTGGAAACACTGTCATTCAGTTTAAAAGGATATGCATTTTATATAATTCTTATGTTATCTACAATCAGTGTTCCATTTCCCTGCACTTGAATAACGGTACACTGTTAAAGGATCAAGGGAAAAAAAAAAACAACTCTGTGTGAAGCTCCCAGAATTATTCCATGTGGAGCCCTGAGCAGTTAGTTTCTGTACTGAAACCTTTTCCTTTAGCAGTGCCATTATCCTGATAGGTATCTCGTAAAAAGGCATGCTTGCTTTTCCTGTCTCAAAATAACTTAGCAGTAATATTACATTAAAAGAGCATTACCGCAGTTTGGGACCTTCATATCCAGCAAGGCTGTCCTCTTGTTGTTGTCATCCAAGCAATATAAATCCTGAGTTTCTTTGTAAAACTTCATCTCTTGAAATTTCTTGATCCACATAATTTCACAGGAACACTTGAATGGATTGTCCACCAATATCCTACGGCAAAAAAAGACCAGTTTATTTAGAATGCAGAATGTGTCATGCATTCATGAACGGGGGGAAAGGAGACTCCAAGCACTCATCTGGATGAAAGAAGAAGTTGAACCCTTTACTTAAGAAGGATAAAGAATGCTATGTTAGTGACCTCAATGCAGTGCAAGCTGCAAGTACATAATGGTTTCCATGTAGAGAATGAAGCTCTCCTTGCATCAAGGATCCAGAATGTCATAGATCAGAGTGATCACACAAGGGGTTTGACTACTACCACCAATTCACCAGAGTAAATCAGGAGCACACAGGGAACTGGGCTTTCCATCAAGCTACATTTTATTTCCTAAGAGTCAAGCAGAGATCAGAATTCCTCTCTTCTACATTTGACTCCGCTCAGCCACCTCAGAAAGATCATGCCAGAAAAGGTTTACTGCTGTGATGTGGTAAATTCTTTACACAGCCAAACAGTTACAGATTATAGGGAAGCTCTAACAAACTCTAATAATAAAAAAGGATTTTACCTAACCTTCAAAATCCATCCGCACTCTAGAAAATCTCACAGTAAAACCCTGAGTAATGTCATGAAGAAACACTATCTGAAAAAATGCCCCTGAAATAGTAATGTATCACATAGCTATACAGTATGCTGCATGAAATTTAAACCACAGGTTAACCAACTTACCAAATTCTAGTTTTAAAATTTAATAAAATTACGCACCAATGTAATGCAATAGTGAGCAAGTAAAATACAAACAGAAGCACCCCAGTGTCTACATAACAAGTGACTCAGTGTTACTTTTTTCTCCAACAGGTATAGATGAGATCCAACAAAGCATGTGCAAGTGACCATTTAAGGCATCTCATTACAATAACAACTCTTCTTAACAAAATTTCACAGGTATTTTCAAGGTACAGAAACAAAACTCAAGTTGCTCACAGAATCTGCACATAAATGCCTCCTGAGGACATGAAGTGGGGAAATCATTAAAAATTCAACTCATCAGAGCTGTAACCTGTTCCCCCAAAAAGCCCTCTGCAGTTCTTTGAGGATTAACAGCTGCAGGGATCATTGTCATAAGTCTCTGAAGCAGCAATTTGTATTTACAGATGTCATCAGCGGGACTTGAACACCATCACAGCATGGACATGAATTGCTTGTGCAAGACTTTAAGGTCCCTTGGGTCAAAACCTACAACATACATTTCCAAAACATCAAGATTTACTTCCCATCTTCTGTTTCATTGTGTAATTTCCCTGTACAAGAGAGCAGCCCTTTTCTTCCACTGTTTTATTTTCTGTTAAACCCACCAGGGGAGTTAGGCATACCATAGGTGGGGTGCTGGATAGAGGCATGATGGCCCTTCACATACACCTGTGTGGAAAAAGAGAATCTGACCTAGTAAAAGCAAATTACATGTCTTTATATTGTTTGCTGTAATTTTACAACTGCAGCTACAGTTAGTCCTAAAAGAAGCCTTTCAAAGTGGCATCTTCTTCTCTACAATAAATGGTAAATATCTCCTACATCACCCTATTCTGAACTTTTCCTTGCTTTACGTTTTTATTTACAAGAGTGCTAACAACAGGACGCTTATTTGTCAGATTTAGAGGAAGCTTCTCAGAAACTATTTATGGCATCATTCTTCCCTCAGATTCCAATACTTTACTTTCTCTCCTCTTTCTGATTTTCCACCTATTAGTCACTTGTCAACAGAATTGTTCAACTGATACTAATTTTATCACTGTTTTTCCTCCCTTCATGCTCTGCTTTTTTTAACCCCCCTTTCTTTCCCTCACTTCCCCCACATCTGTTTATCTCACTTCATTGTAATCTCTGCATAACTTTAGTTCTTCTCTCCCTATACTCAAAGTCCCCAATGCTCTCTCAATTTTTTATCCTCTCTCTCCCCTCTTCGCAACTTGTCCCTCACCACATATTGCTTCCACACCTCAAATACTACTCAGTTTAACCTTCACACCATCCATTTTTCCCATATTTGGCTCACTTTCAGTACCCCTCCCCTCTGGTATCAACAACACAAATATATTTGCTCCTAATTCACATCAGCCAGTTGTTTTGCCTCTAAGTGGTATTAGAGGTATTTCCCTGCCTCATTAGACTTCATTTCCATAATTCCCGTCATGTTTTTTGTAAAATCTGATTCTCTCACTCTCTGTCCCAAGTAATGTTTTACTTCTCTCTGCTCAGAAACAAACTAACTTCTTCAGAAAGATCAACAGTGACGTTTTCCTTCAAAATCTTTCTAAGCACTTACTCCACCCACCACCTAGAAGAAGCTGTTTACCAGAGATGGAGAGATTTGAGTGGCTTCATTTGTCTTTTGGAATAAAGCTCTTACTGGCAACAGACAAACTCCAAGAAAGTGGGAGGAAAGCATGCCTTCAAAATTGCAGTCAATCCATTTTTTGCATGCTTCTTAAGCTAGAGCATACCCATGCTTACATTTCTGCAACACAGGCAGACAGGCAAGATGACTCTATTTCTCCACTAACTGTTCAGAAAAATTAGAAGCCCAAGCCTCACACTGTGCACTGGTCTGAGTCCTTTATCTACTTTTTTAAGGCCATGATAACTACAAACCGTAGAACTAAGAATGGCTTTTTGGCAGGGACCAGATACAGTATATGAAGAAACAGGGGACTTTAGAACCAACAGACTTATGCAGGCATAAAGAAAGAGAGTGCTCTGCAACTAGCTAGGCTCTCCATCAGAGTGCTTGGTGACCAACAGCTTATGAAAGAAAACTCCACATGAGCAACGTTTCCTGGGCTGTAAAGAAAATGATACTAACAACTTAATTATCAACAAAACATACCAAAGGGGAATAACCTCCTTTTGTGGCACTGGGATCTGGTTATTCTATTTCTCACATGCTGAAGTTTACCAGAAGAGGTCAAGGGCCGCAAGGCTGGTGTTGCAATACTTAGATTGGCATTTTGGTTTTGAACATCTTCTGACTGCTCTGAGCTATGGGAGAAAAATCTCCCTCTCCCCTGCAGCCTCAGCCCTTCCCAAACTCCTATATGCTCTCTGCAGTCCCTCATATTTGCAAAGAATGCACAAGATGACCAGAATTTTGGAATGCATACCACTACAGAAATTCTGCTTGATGGAACAGAGGATAAAAATGTAGTATTGAAACAATCAACAAATATGTTTGTCAGTGCTTCGTTACCAAAAGATTATATAAAGCACAGCCCAACTCAAAGAATTTGAGAAAATAAAAATATTATTCAATAGCCAGCCGTAAGCATAGCAGCTGTGGTGCCGATATAAGTACATGAGAAAGAGGTTTCATTTAAAGACGTGTAAAAGGCTGTTATTTCACTAGCTCAGGTACTTGATAAAAACACTAGTAGTTTTGTGTGAAGTAACCTCACAATACAACATGTGAATGCTGAAGGGAAGAGGCTATTTTGACCTCCTTGACCTCTAAATTGTTTCAAAAGATACATGTGACCCTCATGAAGACCTGGAATGAAAACCTCTCTGTGTTTAAGTGTCCAGCATTGCTCCTTTCTTCAGATCAGAATTGCATTCCTCATCACTGATGGACCACTACCGTCAACAGAACAAACTTCAAATTCTTGTTCTTTCATTCCAGCCAAAAATAAACTTTATTTTAAGAAATGACAACTTACAGATCAGACAAACCCAGATGGCGAAAAGGTTTCTTGGACAAACTTGAGAGCTTGTTTCTGGATAAATTGCTATAGAGGGAAAAAAGAAAAATTGCATTAATTAGAACTGCTCCTTCTTAGACTGAAAATACAATTTTTGTCTCTTAAAAAAAAAAAAAAAAAGAACTCAGATCAGCTCTAAAACACCCTTATTCCTTTTACTTCAGTTGTAAAGAAATGGTGCTTAGTCTTATTTTATGGTTTGGTGGGTTTCAAGGGTTTGGATCCAGTCTGCATCTAAAGTCAAATAAATTCAAAATCAAACTCAGCAGGGATCGATATTTTTTCTTTTAGCACTTCTGTTCATTTTAGAAAAGCAGCAGATTTAATTGTGTTTCAAAAGTATTTTGTGAAGTCCAGGTGTTAATTACATGCTCGATTTATTCATAAGTGAAATGGGTGTATCCCTTTCTTTGATGCTGCACCGAACTCTGTACTCACATAAGCCCTCCTCACATGCTAGCACACATCCACATCAGAGCCTTTAAGTTATTCTTTTCAAATTGCATGTACAATATGCACCCACATGGAAGATCAAAAGGAAAACTATAAAATGCCTATATTGGGCTTTTTTTATGTCAATTAAGCATCTACGGTTTCCAGTGGTAATGAAGTGAAAGGTCCTCTCCTATTAGGCAGAGCAAAGAAACATTAATGTGAATCAGAAATACTCCTTCCCTCCCAAGCTTACAAAATTATTTTCTCCACCCCAAAGCAAAATAATGCTGTTCTTCTACAGCCTTATCAGTCCACCAATTAAAGATAGTGAAAGCAGTAAACTAACCGCCAACATTACAGAGCAAATCAGTGTTATGAGCCAAAATACCACGAGTTTTATGTGGTATTATAAAGGCGCCATAGGGGCTCCATAGTTAAAGTTGCATTGCATTTAAAATCTGGGATTAAGTATCTTTTTTTTTTTTTCCCACTGACTAAAGAACATTGTGTTTACTTCCCAAACTTCCAGTCCTTCACCTCTGAGTACAAGACAATTTTCAGAGAAACTACAAGTTGTATCTTCTACAAATGTTTAGAACAGAATCTTTAAGAGCTTTTTACTATACTTCCTTGTTGATTCCTTCCGGCAAACAACAGTGTGAAGTTTACAAATTGACTGGTCCTAATGTGTGAGAACAAAATAAATGAGCTACTATTTCATTGGCAGGTGAACTGGTCTGCACTATGGCAGATGCTGGTGGAAATATATCCTGATATATCAGATATAGCAAAATTAAAGTAGAATTTGCATGCAGGACAGAAGTCATGTTTAGGTAAAAACTGCCATTATGATTTTTTCTCTAATATGTATAAACCATATGTCGGGGAGGTTGAAAGAAAGAAGTTCTATCCTCAGACGAACTTGGGCTTTTGTCTCCAGCCCTGAGTGAATGTGAAGCATATCAAATGCCATCCCTCCATGGACAACTCTTCACTAACCTCTCAGGAGAACCTCCCCAGTTCTGACAATGCCAAGCAGCACATGTGGGTGCCCCTGTGGTGTTACCAAACGAGGCACACACATGCTTCTCTTTCCTGGCAGCAAATAAATTCTACCCTTTACAAAAGACAACCTGTGGACAGGAGCCCATGCCACTCACTACTCTAGTGGGAGGCAATGTATTCCAGGTCATGTCATGACCAGGTTTGCCTCCTGGTATCAACACAGCAGAGGACCCTGGTCTTCCACATCAGGAGGACTCCCTAACCATCAGAAAACAGGTTCCTCAAGGAAATCTGTCCAGATGAATCCATTTCATTTTGTGTCATCTCCCCTGGCACTCCAATAGGAGACCCAGGCTCAAACTCTGATTCTAGAACAAGGCAAATCAAAGGGGATTTGAAACCCTCTGTCTCAAACACCTTCTAATGCACTACCATATCTATGCATTACCATAACACAGATCTCAAAATGGGCCACAAACATACCACATAAGAGCCCCAGCCATCCTCTGAGACAGTATTTCTCTCTTAAGAAAATAACATCTTAAAACTAAAATTTGCAAGAATATCTTAAAAACATAAACACTGACTCTGGGAGAGAGTTTTCTGTTGGTAACCCAGCATGGACATAACAGCCTACCTACTTCACAAGCAGGACTGAAGTCCTATCTTCTTAAAGATTTCCCCCCAACTGCTTACATGTTTCCTGGCTCAGCTTACTCACGGTCATCTAATTCATCCCATCTCTTCATGAGATGCCGAGCTGCATGCTTCGGACCTATGAGCTGTACCAGGCAGTGAGAATCAGGCACTGCCACAGTTATATCTTCTTGTCATTTAGCCTCAGGCCAGTCATTGCTTTTGGAGGATAACTGCAAACATTTCGGAAGAAGAACAGCCCTTAGTTTTTTAGATTCATGAGCCAGACTTACTGACCGAATGCCACTAGGTATGTTACTTTCTCAACACTTTGTGCAGGTTATCAGTGAATCCATGTGAGCCAGTAAAAAAATGGGACCGATAATTCAAGTAAACTATCAAAAGAGTAAAGAGTCATTATTTTCTTTTTAACGAATTCAGTTTTCGAAAACCAAAAGCATCTTGATAGGTTTAACTGTCTTTTCATTTTTTTAGCAGTCATGCTTGATGTACACCAGGAAAGGGAGGTAAGAACAGAAAGAAAAGTAATTAAAAATTCCTTTATGTCTATATTCTTGATTATGGGTTGAAACATTTAGTGTTTCCAAGACTGTAGCCTTTTCTCCCACGTAGTTTAGAGGTTTAAGATTTTTCAAGTTGACAAGTAATTCAATAGAAATTTTTCAGACCACTGTTAGAGACTTATCATCTTAAATGATACTTTGACAGTAAATTTAATTTTATATATTTTTTCATAAACTGAGCACTTTATATTGATTATAGAGATGCCTGCTGCAGTCTCTTTAATTCATGTTAAGTGAAAAAATCACTACCAGGCTTATTATGGAGTAGTTAAGGACCACACTTCTACTTCCATGGAAAGAGAATATAAATTAGTTCCCCAATTCAACTACACATAAAAAGATCATGGTGAGCAGCCCAAATAAGATCCATCTAGGATTTTAAAGCCTCTTTTTTTTTTTTAACAAAACAAAACAAAAAAAGTCTGGAGTACAGAGACTGGCTCAAAAGCTATACCCAGGGAGAGGACCCAAATTCAGTCAAAAGTGTGCCTGCATTTTACATATAAATATCAAGCTCCTTTTAAAGCTGCCAGATGCAATTCAGCTAAAAGCAAACCTGTGGTAATGTGAGGAGTGCAAAAGCAGCCTGAGAAGATGCATAAATATTCACACAGCTAGCAACACAGGCACAGCTCTACCACCTAGAGCGCTCCTGGCAAGGGGAGACAGGAAGGAAGAGGAGGGAACACATCAAAGAACTAGTAGGAGGAGGTGAAGAAATAGACATTTTGCTACCCTCAGTCTCCCTCCACAGGCAACTGCCTGCTCTGCCTATGGCTGGAGCCAGCCAGCCGTGTGCAAGCAAGGGAAAATCTGCAGCAAGGTCCTAAATGGTTTAATTTGGCTGCCTCACCTAAACCTGAAGAGTTTAGAGTTATATGAACACATCTTAATACTTAGAGCTCTCTATATACTACACTCAAAAATCCATGATTATGAGGTGCAATTGTACACAGCCTGGCACATAACAATAGCCACTTTAAAATGTTTTTGGCAATACACACTTGCTGTGAAATGTATTTTTATGTTTAAAGGTATATACTTATACTATATCACACGTGTATTACAAAGTTCCATTAAAATTACTGTTACCAGCAGATAAGCTTATAAATTCCAACACTACTAAACCAGGACTATTTAATATCTGGTCTTGTCAAACGTGACTATTGACTAATCTGAGTCCACAGTCAACAAGGATATCAGAATTAGATGAGCAAAGCTATTAATTACACTTAAGTAATATCTATTACTGCATTTACTCCTGTTGTTTATATTACTCAGATTTTCTCATCATAAATAACTCTAGACTAAAGATATCTGGGCCACAGAAGTTTGGCCAAGAAAACAAGGTAATGACAAAAAAGAGCTTAAGGAAATGTGTTTTACTAAGTTCCTTATAACCTGATATTCTCATATGATTCATCAAATAAATACTATATTCATATAATAAAGCTCCTTAACTACATCAGAAGATTTTTCATAGAAGAAAAAGCAAACTGTAATAGTATCACTAGCAGAATTAAAGCACATATAGTCACATCAGTCTCGTAAAAGTGTTTGGAGTTTTTGCTTGCTTTAAGGATAGCAACTGATGTTTCAAAAGAAAATGCAAAGACCTGTAGTCAAAGGTTACTCTTGCAAAGTGAAATGGTTTCAGCTTTTAATAGTTTTCACTGTCCCGACCACAACAGGGGCTGCACTTCATTCCCAGTGCCATCAACAGGAGTTTTATTGCTGATGACAACAAGCAGTGATTCACTGGGGCTTTTAGAAACATTTTAATGTGCATCAAGACTTGCCAGAGAAAACAAACAAATGCATTTTTTGCAGGGATAACAGATGAGCCTCAGCAAAAAATGTCTCCATCTCTACTGCTTTGTCACGTGCATATAGAGCAGGTGATGCCAGTTAATATTTTCCATCTTATCTCGACTTATCCTGTGTCTGCTAGCATTACTAAATCCCCACCAAACAAAAACAGAGTACAAGACTGGGTAGCTCCTGGTTCATAACAAAAGTATCATGATCAGGATTCCATGTGCATCAATCGAACAGATGTCAGTCAGCCTAATTTGTTTCTTACAAGCAGCTTTATGAATTACAGATCTAGTAAAGCCTGCTTACCAAAGGACACACATTCTATGTTTGTGTGCTCCAGCTGAAGCACTCCCCATGGATAAAGTATTTTAGAGACATCTTGTCCAGTGGATTCTGTAGTGCCTAGCAGGTCATATATGTACAATGACACTTTTCCCTTACGCAGGAACTCTAATAGTTTCCCTGTTCTGCCCAATGGTCAGCTTTCAGAAAATCTGTTTACCTGTGTAAGTTTTGGTTAGAAGTAATCACTGGGAATGGAGACACTTTGTGACTGCATGAAACTCATTTCCCTAAGGAAACAGTCAAAAAAGCCTACCAAGAGGATCTTGCTCTTCATTTAAAGGTAGTTCAAATTCCTCTTCATTTAAAGATAAGATATAATATGTTCCATTGGACTGAACATACTCAGCCTCTGAGTCTCCTTCAATTATTTGCTTTACAACCTCCTTATACCTCTGTTGCTCTTCTCTTTAATATCTTTGAGGACTGGTAGATCCAATGTCCTAATCTATACACAGTATTCCAATGGATGCCTTCCTACCAGTAAGGTAAAAGACACAAAAGTCTAACACAAAACTCCTTTTGATCTCAGACTGAATTTGCTTTGTTCTGCCACAGTACTCTGGGAATCTGCCCCAGCATAGCCACAAAATCTTTCTCTGCAAAGGGACCTCTCAGACAGTCAGTTCCTACAGCACATTTCCACAGCCAATGCATATACATTTGACTTTATGGCATTTCATCTTTTACAACCATAACTCCCTGAGCAATTGTTACACAGGTAAACACAATTCACTCTAGAAGATACTTCCCTTACATTGCCAACTGGTTGCAGTAAAAGCTATTTACTTTATTAATGACTCTTTGAAGCCACGTGTAAGCCTCATAGGCCAAGAAGATCTGGTTCACACTCCTCCAGTGACTCTTCCACATCAATAACACCAGTTACTGTGCAGGCAGATACGGACACTCAGGTCCATTTCCTTACACAAATTATTTGCCATTCTTTGGAAAACACAGGTGCATAAAGTGATTCTATTTCATTAGTAAAGCTACCAGCCCTGTGCTCTGTTCCACAGTTCCTCCCTACTACAAGGAAGCACCTTACAAGCCTGAGGCTTGGCCTGTCATCTTCCCCATCTCATTAGGACTTTAACAAAAGCAAGGGGTTAAATTAAGTGCTAAATAAATCTATGGAGCTGTGTGGGCTTAAACACACACTTGAATAGTTGGCTAAAGCAAGGTACCTGTCAGGAACTGAGACATTCACATGACTTCTATGTTTTGCAGGACTAGATCCACAGTTTTCATTGTAAGTAGCAAAGCAGGCTACTTAATGTCTGTCGCAACAAAAGGCACTATAGCCCTCCAGGACTATAGTCCTCCACGAGCATGTACTTATACTAAAAAGAAAAAAAGTCTTTCATTTTAACTTGTCATTTTTATCTGTACTTTTATAAAGGACTTGGATCAGTTCAGCCCTTGCTAGATCTAAAGTGCAAGCACTTTAGAAAAACACAGCCAAAAAGCTGCATAGACACAAATTCTGCTTCCTGAAGTTCATGAACCACAAATTGCGTTTGGGTGTGAAGTTAACCTAATTCTTATATATTGCTTTTCCTGCATTAGTTCAGATATTGAGTGAGCTTCCAAAGTGAATCTTCTGATCATGCCAAGGACTTAAGTTCATAGTCAAGACATAGTCTCTGGGCATGCACACTGGTCAGATTACAGAAAATGTGCTCCATGCATGCACCTACTGCACTGTAGCTGATAAAACATGTTTATTGAATCAGACAAGAGCTAGTCAAATCCATTTTACTGAATGTGACATACAGTGTGGACACCATGCCTCAGCACCAACTCCCTCAGCTAAGAGAGGTGCTCTTCATGCTACACTACTTACCACAGAAGACACAGACAGAGTCCATTGCTAGAGACAGAATAATGAACTGGATGGTCTTCTTACCATCCCATGTTATGTTCTTAAGATCTGCCAGTTCCTTAGCATATACAGTTACTACGTTCTGCCAGTTCCCTACCATATATACCTTATGTATGAATTAATGACAGAAGACTACTATCAGTCTGTCTTGTTAAAATATTTTTTATTAAATAAACAGTTAAGTGGAGAAATAAATCAACAATTAAATAAAATAACATGAGTTGTGCAGTTTTGACCTGGGAGGCAGGTGTTATTCTTACTCACATGTATTGTAGGTTGACGTTTTTCACAAATGCGTGACGGGACACAAATCTCAGGCCTGAATCCACCACAGTTCTGTGAAAATACATAAAATAGTTACAATATTTAATTTTCAATATCATGAAAATTATAAAAATTGTTCAAGGAAGAGCATGGATGAGATCTCAAGAAGTCTGTACAATAAGATGAACAACTGTCCTCTATAACCAAAGTTAGACCTACACTCTGATGATGTCTGTATGCTTCTGTAAAAGAAATAAAGAAAAAATGGCTTTATAAAACATGCATCTCATATACTCACAGATTTTTAAGTCCAACATAAAATCCAACTTCATTATCATTGATACTTTCTAATTTTCCCTGGTTTGCGATGTAACTGTAGAAAAAACAAGACAGAAAAAAGTATGAAACTAGATCTTCCCATGGCTTCTACCACTCACAGAACAAGCACTGATGTCTGAAAGTCAGCAGTGATTGCTGACCTATTGCAATTAACACTAAGATCTAGTTAGAGCATCTGCAGAGCAGAAGTGCCCCTTACAATCTTCCCCATCATTTAAATGGTACTTTGTGGGACAGAGCTGCAGAAGGAACAGTTGTGTTTTACACAAGGGAAAGAAGCCTTGTTCATCAAGGAAGCAAATCACCCTCAAGGCACAGTAAATAAAACTGCATTACAGTCTCACCATTTTCCAGTACATAATTCCCTTTCTCATGGATTTCACAAGAGCAAAAGGGCCAACTTTTGTGGTGGCAGTGGAGTTGCTCGTAGTCACATTGAGGGACTTTGGACTGCCTTAGCCTTTTCTCTCCCTTCTTAATTTAATCACGTGTTACACTGATTTTCTCCTTGACACAAAGTAGCTTAATTTCTGTTTACAAGGTGTAACAGTAGGAAAATGTGAAAAGGAAGGCTGTACTTCATGATGTTACCTACCCAAGCAGAAATCTGGAGAAGGGAAACTGTCATAGTGGACCAAAGCACTGAGTCCACTCCCATACCATGGATATCTGCCTGAACCCTAAAAGCATGTGAGTAGGAAAGTCAGTGCTTTATATTTTCATCATGTGAGACCTATGACTAACCAGTGACATCCCACAGACTGTAAATTAAAATGATTTACAGATAAGGCATGGGATGATATATAATCTGTTATCTCTTCTGTGGCAAGAAAAGAAGTTCCACAGTGAAAATCATGAAGTCAAGAAGAAACTGGTGGAAAAATGCAAATCAGCTGACATTATAGGTAGAAAAGTAAGCCTGATGTAAGAGATGCATTGCAGAAGAGGTCATGCATTTCAAAAGATAACCCCGGACTCAGAAAATCTTAAACAGAGATTGATCTGCATCTTCAGGAGCATCCAGAACTGACCAAAGCTGCACATTTTCCTAAAAAGGAGTCTTTCCTTGCTAGAATAAAACTTGCATTCATTTTAAGCATTTATTATTATTATTATTATTATTATTATTATTATTTAAAGGGTATTTCAGTGAACTGGAAAGAAGGTGTATTGCTTTCCTAAGGGCAACCCATCTACCTCAGCTGGTGTGTTACAAGATATCCACTGTGTGCCCACACGCTAACAGGAGCTTGAAAATCCCAAAAATTGGGTTGGGCTCTCCTCCAAAGCTGTAAAGCTAAGGCGGACTGTGCTCTTGCCAAGTACTAGAAAAAGCAAAATGTCTCCCCTAATGGAATCCACTCTCCTCTGAGGAAAAGAAGAGCAGTAAAAAGACAATGCATGATGCTAGACAGAACACATTACTATAGCATCATATGGCACCGATTGCTCCACAGGACTTCTTATGATGAGATTAACGTGGTGTACCCACTACAAGAAAATAAATATATTGTGTTTCTTTCCTTGCATTTATTTAAACCAAGATGATTTAAGCCCTTGGGCTTTAATTTTTTTTGTTTCTTCTGGTTTTTTTGTTGATATATCTGCATATTTTGCAAAGTATAAGTAATGAAGTACTTCATAAAAGACTACCATATTAGTTCTTCCACCTGAGAGTCCTGCAAGTGAATGATTACACTCTCTCTGAACATGCCCTGAAGAAGAACCCATGATTTAATTATCACTGTCACTTGGACCTCATCGCGCTAAGATATTTATTTAAGAGGTATTGAAGATACTTTCCTTGTTCTGCCTTCAGTCTTCTATCAACAAGAATCCTGCCAAGACCAGGTAGAGATAGGAAAAACACAGAAGATCAGGAATTGAGAAAAATGGGCAGAGGAACGCAAAGCAAGGAGAGTCTTAAAAGAGTAAAAGAAACCGAGCAACCAGTTGTACCAGTTGAAGACTAAGCCACCAAGAAAAACTCTGACAAATACTGCCAGAACACAAATCCACCACTTAAACACACTTATCATCCATCCAAATTTGACATTGCAATTTTAATCATAAAAACATTTAACCAGAACCTCCCACTACAAGAAGCTCCAGAATCTGGCATAACTTACAGTGTTGCATAGAAATATATTAGTGTATTACATACATCCTGTGGTAAGCCTCAGACACTGTAAAACAGCTCAGCTTTGCTGAAGTCAGTGAAGCTACCACAATTTCCATCAAAGATCTGAGTATGAGCACACAATCTATATATAAAGATAGGGAACATATCAAACAAATGATATTTGGGAAGAAAAAGTGATATAAATTTATAATCTTTTTTTCCTTCCTTTTTACCATCCCTTAACGGAGGGGGGGGGGAGGGAATACACAGAGCTGGTACTAGTTTACTGTGAATGATTTATGATTCCAGTTCCTATACTGAAACAACCCAAAGAAACCACTTATTTTCTATATCCATACTTTGAGTACGGACCCAGAAGAAATTCTGGCTAACTGCAACTAACTGAAAACAATAACGCTCTGCAATACATTTGTAAAAACATTCTCAGTAAAGTACATGACAATAAAGCAAATTTCATGCAGTTTGAAATCCTTGAAGGAAGAGTGGACTTGTGTAATTTACCATAAGGAGGTCATGTCCTCTTAACACTTCCTTACTTGCTTAACAAGTCTGTTTTAAATTAAGGCTTTGCAGCTATTTCATAGCAGTGAGAAAGGAAGGAGAATGATGATGTAGCTGTACAGTGTAAGGGGAGGTTGTTCTGTTTAATTTAGAGGGAGGTTTGAAATAAAACCTATCCCTAACTTAAGCCCATTTTTACCTTCTTCACAACTACTCTGCCTTGACATTACTTATCATCAAACATTAATACTCTGAAAGCTCTGACTTGCAGTGGGCGACGCTGAGAAATATAATTTGCCTGCCTGCCCTCAAGAATATCCACCCTATTCTTTAACTGAGCATTTTTATTGTAGCAGAGAAGAAAAACACCATGACTCATGGCCGGCTGAAGTCACGTGAGGAACTTGGAAGCTCCTGCTGCACATCCCAGCAAAGCACAGCACAGCCAAAACCTGGCTGGATAGTACCCAGTCAGATCACACGTATCAGCTCACAAATACCGATTGCTGCCTCTGTACTAAACCCTCAGCTGCCTACAATACTATTTACTTGATTATACTGTAGCATTCTGCCTCTCCTTTAGTGAGTCATCAGTAAACAGTATTTGTTTTTAGACCTTTATTTCCACCTCCCCTTTGTAAACCACTGATTAATGCTAATAAAGGCATTCCAAATCACACACCTACTGGCTGCATATTGCAACCTACAATAACACGTTCCATGTCAGCACACTTCAGCAGCTACTGAATAATGTCACACACTCATACTTCATGACTTCTGCAACGTTCTGGAAAGGGTATTTTAAAATCATACTATAAAAAAAGTTACCTCCTCCAAACAAATTCTCCTTTAAGAAGACAGTCTTCACTTCTGACCATTACATGTGAAAGACTACGGATATAGTCTGTGTAATATCAGTGAAGCAACCTCTGACCTGCAGGAGCATGAAGAGGGAGCAGGTTCTTCTCTTTAAAGTGCTCTAGATTATTTTGTGCTTCAACAGCTCAAGAAAGGATTTCGCTCTTAACTTTTAAATCTTTTCCTTAACCTGAAAAAAAATGGTCAGCAGAAGTACGGCTTCCTCAGTTATTTGACTGACTCTGTTTCCTCTGGATTACTGTATGTTAGGGTATACTTCTCCATTTGGAGCTCAGGACATGATGGAAAACGAGTGCACACCAGTGCTAACAACATAGATGCAAGCAAATAACACTGTAACTCAGCTCCAGAAGTATTTCTGTTGCCAGAAAACTCCCTTTATGGGAAACATATTTTCTTAACACTCCAAAAAATAAATCAATTATATGTCTAGTTCTGGTTCACAGAGCTGGGGAAAAAAAAGGTTTTAAAATTAATACGTTCCTCGGTGAAATGTTTCTGAACTTTGGGAAAACTTTATACTCCAAGTTACTTTTTCAGTACATCTTCAGAGAAAAAGGCAGCGCACACCAGACACTGAACTGTCAGTAAGTGAATTACCATTTAACGACAGGTCACAAATGTCCCTAGTCTACAAGACTGTGAAAGCTGTATGGTAACATCAACAACTAAACGCTGCAGAGTTCCCTAGTGCTGTATTCTCTTTCAAACGCATATGTCAGACCAAGTTCATCAAAAGGTATGCTAAAACTCAGGGACACTTTCAACATACCTAGGCTGATTTATGGTTATGCATCAAAATCGTGCAAAAATTGTAAGCTTGATACAATTCCTGATGAAATTTGGCATTCAAATGAGTTTCATTTGTAGCTCTTCTGAAACCGAGTTTAAAATAATGCTCAAGGGGTGTGAACTCACATAGTTTGAAAATGAAGCACAGAGCTACACAAAGTTGCATATAAGGAATGCCAGGGTTCAGACAGACATAGACACCAATGATAATAATCTCCACTCGGCTAGGAAATCTTTCTACATAGGATCAAGTCCCCCTAGGAAGGAAACTGTAACAACGAGCAATGACCACGATCTAGATATGTAGAAACAACAAGTTCTCGACAGATATACAGGCTTACTCCAGTTATTTTATTCTATTTTGCTGTCTCCATCTGCTACCGTATGTGCCAGATTTCAGGAGGACAACTTCCAGAAACAGCATTTCTACAGCTAAAAGAGCATGACATAACTTGGGAATGACGGAGTATGTCAGGTTAGTCCACTGTGGACTTACCTACCATTCAGCAATTTTACAAACAGGTGCTCCTTGACTCCTTGGTTGTCTGGTATCTTCTGACAAATCTTGAACAAGTTCTGTGGTGGTATTATTTTCTAAACTGTGAATTGTTCTGTATTTCACAAACAGTGAGAAAACAACTGCCACTATCACAGGCTCCTGAAGTCATTCTTCAGGGGTTTTTTTTCCTCCCATTTAGAGTATTTAACCATGAGTCACACAAAACTACAGGAGGTAGCTCTCCACGTGCCAGTAAAACAGCTCTGGAGCTAACATAATTAACTCCGGGATCTTTCTTTACAGCCACCGACACACCCATTTTTTGAGCAAATCTTTCACTATCTGTACCCCGCATTCAGACAACGTGCTGTTCAGGGTGATCTGGACCTCAGCGTCTCATTGCCAAGGTCACAGATCACAGTTACCTTTAAGAATTCCTTGTTCTTGATGTGTGGCTGCATCAGCTGCCAGAAGACAGGGGGGCTCAGACAGTTTTCTCCATGCCACTGTACTATGATTATCCAATTAGTAGTATCCAATTAGTAATACAATATTGCCATTGGGATTTGCTTCTCCAAAGCTGTCAACCTGAACAATTAATGCCAACCCACCAGCTTAAAGCAGGAGAAAGCAGGAATTCAGTGGAGATCCTAGTCTTGTTCTGGCACTTCAGGAACAGAGCTGTGCTCTCGCTTATGACTACAACTCCCTGAGAAATGGAAAGCCTGTGGTTTGCCATTCAACCATAGCTCCCCTTTTACAGTATACAAACATGAAGGCAAAAGTGAAATAAATTAATATGGTCTGCAATGCAGAATTTAAGGAGGCAGTTGCTATATTTAGAGGCAGGGAAAATGAAAAGTAATGCGCCCTCGGGCCTACTTATATTTTTGGTTTGGCTTCAAGGTGTTTGTTCTGTTCTCTTCAAATATCAGACTACCAAATCAAGTAAACTCTCAAGACATTTCACGCAGCTTTCCAAATTTAATATTCATGCCCTTGCTGTGCTCCACCTCCAGAATTACTTTCCCCAAAATGCATGCAAAGCTTTCTAAAATATTTTCTCCTTTTGGAGACCCGTCCTTCCCCTTGAGCTCCATTAATTTCACACATTTGATATTTCACCAAGACATCAATTTTTGACATTTCTCCAGAGGACAATTGATAGTTACAGCCTAGCTTCTCCTTAGCAAAGATATTTTGGAAATAGTGATATTCCCTGATACAGTCAGAAAGAAGTATCAGCTCACCAGACATTACCCTATTTATTCAAAAAGATACGTCTTAATCACTGACCTTATATTTATCTACAAAATAGTGTTCACCCACTATGTCTGAAATCATCTTTACAGACTGCTACAAGGAGACTTAAACTCCTGTACAGTACCTTAATATATACATTAAAAATCACACGTTAAAAAACTTACAAAAGGAGGGTAGTGCATTTGGTTTTTCATTAGTTCTCAACAGAAAGAAGACACAAGACTAAGCTCTAGTAGTAGCAGTAGTAGTAGCAGTAGTATCATTATTATTTGGCTTGGAAGGAAAAAAGCACATCTCGAAGGAATAAATAAATGCAAATAAATATATGTCACATTTCTTTCTCCTACAGAACCACCTAGTGTGGTGACTCTTCAAAGACTAGCATCACAACCACACTGCTTTTCAGCACTTGTATACACCACCTCTGTAGCTGTCACTGGCCTTGATGCAAATGAGAATGGCGAAACATCAGTTCCACAACAGTGCAGTAAGATTGCTCCTAACTATCCTTTATATGCATCTTTTTAGGTCTCTCATTAAATCACAACACTAAAGCACCTTGGCTGATGTCAAAACCTTTGAATTCTTTTCTTTCCAGGAGCCCATGCTCAGGCAGTGACTGCGGAACAGATATCTGAAGTGAGTTGCACATCCTTCAGATTTAGATAAGCACTTTTTGACATAAATTAGTATGCTCCAGAACATTTTTAAGTCTCTTTTCTATCTCCAGGTTTTGACATGTTCAGTATTCCCTGACTCTTTGATTCAGTTTAAGAAATTCCCTCTGAGGTCAGTCTTCCCCACACACATATTATTTCCACTGTTTGACATTAATACCTGGCTTTATTCAGTTTAAAATTACTGGTTCTTGGAATGTCAAATACTCTGTTCAGTCTTCCCTGATACTCACCGGATCATCAGGACATATGTCAATACTTGCTACACTGTCCACTGTCTCATTCAGTGCATGCAATACACCCCATGCCAAATACAGATCAAAAGGCCTTCAAAACGACGTAGTGAAACTGCAAAACTTGAAGCCATCTATCCAGGAAAATCCATCTATATCCTGTTAATGCATTAAATTTGCTGAATAATTTGGCTCCTGACATCTCAAACAATATACCCCTTCCCATAAGGCAACAAAAAATTTCCTTCTTCTGTTTTTATTTAAGTATTTGGAGTCTACATATGGTCATAATCCCTACCCTTTTCCTCTGCAATTATTACATCAAGAAACCAACTGGTAGATGTTTTTTCTGTTCTTCAAATGATGCCATGTGCTTCCATGGTTCACAATTGATTTCCTAGCCTTTTTTCGAAGACCTGTGAAACATCTTGGGTAGCCCTGACCACAGATCAGTGTCTTCTAGTAGACATAACTTGTCTTTCAATAGAAGATGTACACAAATACATCTTCACATTGCATTACTGAAGCATTCCAAAAGTGTTACAGGTTGTCTTTTTGACTTTCCATGATATTGACTCTCTTGACATTTACCTCACTCTTACAGGCCCAGGACAGATTGCCACCTTCTGTATGCCAACACCAATCCTACTATTTATATTTAATCAATGCATTTTGCAGAGGGCATTCCAATAGCATTAAAACTGTTTTTTTTGGTAAGGCATTTCAGAGGCACTCTTCACTATTCCATGTGTATGAGCTCTTCACAGTTCCCTATTTTACTTTATCACATTTATTTCCTTTCTGTTCTCTGTTCTGCGTAGTCCATTTCACTTCATTTTAATTGGTCAGAATTTTGAATTTATAGCTTCTTCCATTAGCATTCTTAAACAAAGCACTTTCTTTTCACTTGAGGAATCCTGTTCTTTACTTATGTAGTTTTTTTTACTTGCACTGAATATATTAGCATAATGATGAATAGCATCATCATTTTAATGATGATTAGCATCATATACGCTAATATATTAGCATATATGAAGCATAATTATTACACTTTCTGCACATTTATCAGTACCTAGAGTATTTCTAATACTCATCCTGACTGCCACATTGTTGCCACTGTTTTCATAACTTTCAATGTTCCTGTACTTGGCCACTTTGATTTTTGGGAAATTCTCTCTTGCAAAAACAGACAGGTGTTGTGTGTCTTTCAGGTTTCTCTTTGTATTTCTGTTTGTTCTGCTGCCTGATGTATACGTATTGCCTCTTCTAGAGTGAGATCGACTTAAAGATCCACTCATGGATGTCATTACTGTTACACTTCAGGAAAATACAACTCTTTTGTAAGAATTCATTTTCCATTTGAACATCATTTCAAATCTTAGATCATCCTCTCTATCATTTTCCCTTCAAACTAAACTCTCAGCTTGCACATAGCTCTTTCACAAGGTGATATCTTCTGCTACAGTAGTCTTTAAACCTCACCATTTCTGCAAAGCTGCCTTATCCTCAACCACCACTACTTTCATAGCATCTTTCATTTACTTTTACAGCTTTTGTCCCTGTCACTGCTTATGAGTAGAGCAATATTCTTCTAATCTGCCAGCCTTTTTTCTCCTCCTGGTTCTCATGACCACACCACTGCACATGCCTTTCAGCATTCCTACAACCTACACACCTTTGCAGCCTTCCTCCTGTGCCAGGATGTGCGTGATGAAGGTGAAGAGTCCTCCTGCAATTACACAAGACCGAGCAGACATCTCAATATCTCCAGCTGTTAGGACTCTCGCCTCCTAAAACTTTCCTTTAAAATGCCCACTGTGAAGAGCAAAACTGCTTCAAGTTGAACTGCTCATTAACAGTCATAAGAATATGTAGAAGTGCTCTACAGCAGGCAAGAACTACGCATACAATCAGACCAAGCAAACAGAAGGAACAACTGCTCAATCTCCATGC
>NW_008591177.1:31236-38816 GCF_000691845.1 Merops nubicus
AACATTCAGGGCAGGGGGGATGGACTGAGTCTTTCTTCTACCCACACACACCTCCAGGACAAGTGGCATCTGTGCCACCTAGCTCAACGTCCCTCAGGTGACACAGGCTCCAGGCCACAAGACAGCACACGCAAACATGGTCCTGGATCTGCAGTGATGTCTAAGCACAGAAGTAGCCAGCATTATTGTTTTTCTGGAAAGGTACCTTTATGTCACATGGATTTGACCCAATTAAAAATGTTTGTAAATCTACCTGAACATAACCACAAATGTTTAAAATTTTGTATGTATATATAAAAATGTGTGCAATACATAGTCTTCTATTGCTACCCCTCTAAATTGTTAAATACTTCACCATATGCTTAAGTACACTACATAGTCCCATGAAGTCAAAGAACAGTTCCTAGCAGCAAAGTGTAGTGTATGTTTACCAGGTTAGGATCACAGTATGCATGACGTGTTCCAAAACCTGTTTCGAAAAATTAGGAAAAGGCAAGACTGGAAGGGGGAGTAGGAGATGAATATGGATTGACTATTCACCCACTTAGTGGGGGAAAAATAAAGTAATTTCACCTTCCTGAATGAGACCCATATTCACCAAACTGATTCACCTGTTTAAAATAAAATAAAATAAAATAAAATTAAAAAAAAAAAAAAAACCAACAACACAACTGTAAAAAGGTATGTGTTTGAGGCAGAAGACCACAGATTTGAAAGAAATGCTGGAAACAATGCTCCAGTAGCATCCAGGGGTACCAGGTTAAATTTCTTCCTCTCACTAAAGGAAAGGGATCCCAGTTTCTAAGAAGATAATACCCTACAAAGCAACCTGAGAGAGGGCAGTCTCAAACTCACCTGCTTGTGCTGTTCTGATTTTTGCTGCAACTGACCACTCAGCGGAGCAGGACTCAGCTGTCTAACTACGCAAATAATCGTTACAGTCGCTTAGCTAAACAGGCTGTCCTGCTCTCTGACCCAGAAGCACATTTAAATACTCCATGCCAAGCAAGGTGACTCAGACAGGAAGAACTGAGGCAAGCCCACATCTATACACCATACAGGACAGTAGTTAAGATGCTGACATGCAAGACCTTGGTTCAGAACCATGTTCTGCTTCAAGCAGAGCAGCTCCGTACATGCACTGCTGAAATGGTTCATCTGGGACCACAAAAACATCTTCCTGCACAGCCTGACCCTGATTGCTAAAAGGAAGGTCTTGATTTTTCCACTCATCCCTTTAGTGAACCAAGTCCCCATGGTTTTCTTATATGGGGATGCCTCCATTGGGTAATTTGCGGCAGCACCCTAATTGACCCTCCCCAATCACTTCCTGGAAGAAGTGAGCTCTCCATTGCTGGCAGGAGAGTGGCCAGCTGTGTTAAGTGCCTTTGCTGCACATTTCATAAGGAGCTGCCAGATTTTAAATGCTGAGGCCTGGACAGTCCCAGACATGATCAGCAAGTCCAGAGCATGACACCCGCAGCACATGCTGTGAAGTCTCCCAGTCCATACCTAGTAAGTCTGACATGCCCAGTATGTGCACATGATTTATCTGCATATGCTCACTGTGCCATCTGGCATTCACAAAAATCAGAGAGTTGATGCAAAATGGGAAAAGTCAACATCCTATACACTCTTCATGTGGAATACAGCATCTGATTGTTCAATGAGGGACATCCGCACTTCACAAGATGTCTGCTGGATATGGCCTTAATTACTTCTACATGCATGGTTAGGAAATAAAAAAGGTAAAATGATTTTATTTAAATGTAAAACGGGAAGATTTCTTTTATCTCAACTGTCAAACCAAGAGGAAAACCATGTAACTTGACTGGCCCCAAGTACCTCTCTATCACCAGACTCTTCCATAAGGAGCTCAGGAATGTCGCCATTTCACTGCTTTTCTATTTCAGCAATGGACTAACTCTGATTAACGTATTACTCCTCTTTTATTTATACATCAGACTACTGTATAAAGTGAACCATATATCTGTACATCCAGCACAAGCTTCTGTGGTGACAGCAGCAGCTACTGTTTTGCACAGGTTCGAATCCGTACAGAATTAACAAAAACTTTGTAAAAAACCTCTCTAAAATACTCAGTCTCAACTTCCTCTTGCCTCAATACATTTAGTATTCACACAGTAGAAAAACACCTGAGGTCCAAGGCAAGTCTCAAGTCAAAACCACACCAAATAATGGAGCAACAGCCCCTTCTCTTCCAAATGTAAAACAGGTAGGAAAATACTGGAATAAAAGTTCTTATCATCATTTGCACATGTCCTCTAAACTCCCCTACTCTGGTGAGACACTGATTTTGTCACTGACTTTAGCAACACCAGAATCTCAGCCTCGGCTTCACCCTGAAATAAAAAGCATCGAAGCCTAACTTTCTGGATCAGGACAAGAAGGCTCAGCAAAACCTGGTTCAAGTGACACAATTCTGAAATTATGGTCTCTTAAAATGTCTCTGAAAATGCCTTGGGCCTTCAGCCTGACTTCTTCCACTTTCTCTTACTTCTGCAAAAAAAAAAAAAGTCTTATTTCTTCAGGCCTTGTCTAGGAACCAAAGAATATTGACCTGAAATCTGATCGTCAAGAATATCTCCTACTGATGACAACACAAGTCAGAAACAGGAATATCTGAATCGGTAATAAATACATCTAAGTTTCAGCTTTAAATTCTGTTAATGATCAACACTCAATGCAGGTCATTTTCTTCCATGAAAATTAAAATAAAAGCATACTCAGAACAGAATTTCCATGGCGTGGCTCCTTTCCCATAAGCCCATTATGATAGTGCAATGTTATGGTTTAAAAGTACCTATGTAAGAAACGAGTTCTCCATATGTATATTTCAGGAGGGGAGGCCTTTGGTTTGCTTTTTGAAGTTTCTGAAACCATAGGCTCAAATGTGAATTAAAGTGCATCCTGATTATATTCTATCTGAATAGCAGCTATGTGCCTACATACATCTGGATGAAGAGGTCTCAGAACACAAACAGCATCCAATAACAGATGTTTGAAACCTCTATGAATTCATTTCTCCATTTGAAAAGTATGTAAATTAATGGATTTATACAATCAGTGCTTCACTTTTAAAAGGATGGTTTTCAAAGAGAGGTTTTTCAGATGTAACAAGCTAAATATACGTTTAACATCAATAAAGCACTGATACAGTTTTAGAGCTCTCTGCTCTGATTTTCATCATTTGTTACTCTTCATTACCTGCAACACTCATACAGCTTGGGCGAGGATACGTGGACGGTCCCCTTCACTGACATATTGCTAGACATTCATGCATCGGTAGATGACAAAAATGGGAGAGAGAGAGAACGGCAACCCAAACAAACAAGGCACCAAAGAGGGCAGAAGAGTTGTCCCTCTTAAAAATTCAACCCAAAATGAAGAAATAAGGCCCTGGTTTAGGTATGTGAAGGTTTCTTCTTTGTAAGGATTTGGAACCTGGAATCTTGCTAAACTGCTTCCTCCCTTACACTGTCAGCATAAAAATAATAAAGAAAAAATAGAACTTGAGAAATCTGGAAAATGCCATCCTAAAGATATCGCAGGCTGGACTGCCAGGCCCTCTGTTTTCTCATTAGGATGGAAAGAATTGGAAGCTTCTTGAACATGTTCAAGACAAAATCCTTAAATTCATACAAATAGCTTTCATTTTAGTGTATAGATCCCAAACATTCCTCAAAACTCTTTAGTGACCACAGACATAGTGTCCTGCCAGCCGAATCCTGCCCAATGCTGAGCACCTCCTGAAAGATGTCACCCTCCTCTAGCACGAGCAGTTTCATCTCAGCTTGCCGGAGACAGCCCCAGGTCCCCAGCGGTCCCAAGTGGAGACCCTGAGGAGCCCCATCAGCCCTCCTCAAACAGGAAAACAAGGACTAAAGCCATACAGAAGGTTTGCTGTGAGCAAAAAAAAGAGCCCCAGTATATACAAATCCCAATGCTTTGTGCTATTCAGAGTATTTTCAGAGCCCAGAAATCACAAAACTGATTTTTATAATGCTTACTTTCAACTCACCTTAACCAATCACCCAAATCTTTAAAAGATTAAAAATAAATAAATAAATAAAAAAAGACAAGACAAATTCCTAAAAGCAGCTATTATATCACCACTATTCAAAACCTCTTTAATAATTTGTAGCCTGATGCCTCATGTTTTATTACACAATTCCAAGTCACCAGAAATAACTTTTCAATCCAGGCAAGCCATGCAATGCTGCACAGCCAAAGCTGTTTTGAGAAGGAAGGGCCTGGGGGTTAAGGCACCTTGTAGACACTTTTAAATAATACTAAATCTACAATAGCCTAGAAATCTAAAATGAAAGCGATCCAAAATACTAATAGTTCTGAGCTTCATATGAATTTAATCATTATTTTTTTTTTCCAGCACAAGCTCACATGACTTGTTAAATAATTTATTCTATAAATCACTTATCCTGTCTTATTTATTAACAATTTAGAGTGCTTTCTATAACTGAATAAGAAATTTATTTTGTGGTTTTGAGATGTACGCAATACACAAACACCTCTCCTTTAATAGGCAAGAGCTTAAAAGTCACCTACTGTTTTGTTGGCAAGCAGTTCTTCCTGAAAAACACCAATTAATTTCAAACCCCATTCACCTGAATAATCGTAAGTCAATATATTAATGACTTGATACTAGAACTGTGAAACTAGGCCAGGAATATACTTGCAGTGCAAGAAGACACTTTGAAAAGTCACATACACTGAGTTACACTAACGATACATTTTACTTAATGAAAAAACACTAGACCAGACCTTTTACAAGAAAACCTGAACACTTTAAAATTACTCATTTTACTATGCTATTAGTATTTTTGCTTGAGTGACCTTGCCAAGGACTTTGCTATTGTGCCTACAATACACAGATATAACAGTACTCGGTCATTTTGCTCTCACCACTCTTGGTCCTTCATTCTCAATGTGAGCTTCAATGTCTGACATTATTGTTATTTTAATGCAGGATCTCATTGTGGAGTTCAATTTATCCCTAATAATATCAAAACTACCAAACAATCATTATGATTAAGCTCTTTCACGATATGCAGTTTCAGCACCAGCATGTTTTCCATATAAAGACCAGCGCACGTCAGCACCCTAGCCAATTGGAGAAATCTAAAATCTCATCAGACAGAGAATTTTCAAAATCTGTCTTTAGACACCTTAAAAGACAACTATGAAGAGAAAGAGTGAGGAAGACGACTAAGAAAAGCACCAGGCATAAACGCACGCTCCTGTACCTTCCCACACCAAGTTTCAGCAGCTGGTCCTCACAGGGCTGTTGCAGAAGTGCTCTGGGTGTCTCCCTATTGCTGTCAGTAGATTGGGATGGGGGATGTAACCAGGAATCGAGAAACAGACAAACTAGGACAGCATTTATTAAGCTCTAAACTTCGATTTACCTATGGGCCAAGACAGAGATGAAGCACCAGCCTACCAAGCAGTGGAGGCTGCCTAACGCATGGGACTACAGCTCTGTTACTCCTACCAGCACCACCCCGGCCTTCTCTCCCACCTCCCAGAGCCAATGAGAGGCAAACCCCCAGTCTCCACTCACATCCTGCCAGCTCAGTGCCATCCCTCTGGCCTGCAGCCAGCTCTCTGCATCACCATTGGCTTCACGTACCCACTCCAGCCATGAAGTTATCCCAGTGTTCATGGTGCATGTGGCCCAGGTGAGGAATCTGAGTCTGCCCATGTGCCCTGGGCCCCTATGGATGTTTTGCCCGGGACTGCAAGATCTACTCCCGTCACAAGCAGGACATAAGTGACAAATGAAGGACCGGTTTCAACAGGCACTCAGGAAATACGTGGGAACAAATTACTAGAAATTAATTGTCTGTGCTCTTCTCACTCTTATTTATACCAAGAGTAATTCCACTAGAGACCAATGGAATTGAGCTCCTGCATCTTTACAGCACATAAAATAAAATTCAGGCCTGAAGCTTACCAAGTAAAATGCAATGCTACAGCCTCTTAAATCTGTTCCTTAGCTAGAATAAAGCAAGGTGTGAAGCATTAAAAAATGATTCTACAATCTATCTCTACCATATTAGAACCTCTTCTTTACGTATTCGCTGCTTACTGAGCTCCCACAATGAAATAACACGACAGTTACTGCAGTCCAATTTTTAACTTATGCCTATAAACTAATTAAAGGGCCTCTGTATTTTATGTTAAAAATATGCATGAAGACCATCTCAAATAAGTGCAACAGCATCTCCTGAGAAATCCATGACTCAAAATTATTTTTAGATCACCAAACACAACAACGTGCAATGTCACAGAATGATACAGTAAAAACTGCAAGAACTGTAAAGACAGTGATGCTCAAAAAGCATAGGAAAACGAAAACTGAAAGCATCACTACAAAATGACTAGACATGTTTTAAGTTGATCATGGCTGGAATACATATTTACACGTGTGTTTTCTTCTCTGGCCTTTTACACAGAGTTTAACTTGCAGGAAGAAATCGCTCTCTTACCTCCAAATGGGAAGTACGGGATAATAGGGCTAGCAAAGCCTATGAAAACGAGCAGGGATGCGTGGCTCAAAGCAGGTTGTCTTTTTTTAATGATGCAATCCACAGAATATTAAACAAACATCTGAAACAATAACTGCTGTAACAAGTCAGAAAGCCTCTTTTTACCACAGATCCCAAAAATCTACCAAAGGTAGGCCATATATATGAGTAGCAGAAATTAACATCTCCATTTTTTTTTTTCCCCAAACACATGCAGTAAAATGCAGCAAATTGACTTCAGAAAACTGCAGAAAGGTGGCCTAAGGGCTAGAATTTAATCCAAACCTGCTCAGCATTTTATAGTATTTTTTTATATTGTTTCTAAAGGAAACTGAAAAAGAGAAGGATGCAGAATGAAAGTAGCGAGAAATCTGCATAGACTGTGTGGAAAATATTCTGGTATCTTTTACATTAAATGCCATGGAAAACTATCCAGATGCAACAGGGATTGGGAAATACAGAGATGAGAAGGCTTTTCTTCCTCGGATCTATCATCTACAAGTCCAGTATCCAAATTTCTTTTCCTCGGCAAGAGCCTTTGCAGCTTTTCTCAGGCAACGTATGTGGACGCCACAGAGTACAGAGCTGTGAAACGATGCAGGATTGAACACGAAAAGCTACAGAATTCCCTCACAGAATACCAGCTGCAAGGAAATGAGGATGGAAGCAACACATAGATAAGAGAGAAAAACCCAACACTTTCTGCACCCTCCTTATTATTAATGATGATTTCTCAATCCTCTAGCACTTGCTGTGTGACAGCAGAACGCTTCATTCCTCTGCAGGCTCAGTTTTTTTCTGATTCCAGCTACCTTACTGACGAAGGGCAAAGCAGGCTCGCATGCCTATACCCAGGTCAGGGAAGACAGTTTGCTGACCCTTTCACTAGAATTTGCCGCATCCTCTCCCTCCTCTTTTTTTTTAAAGAGGGGGGTTGGGGGGTGTATGTGTGGAAGCCACCCATGAAAACTCTCGATTCTCAGGAATAAACTGAGGGAGCAAAAGTAAAAA
>NW_008591178.1:0-384 GCF_000691845.1 Merops nubicus
AGAGAGCATCTGTTACGGTTCTGGGGTTCTGACCCCAAACTGCGGCACCTTTCTAAGATAAGGAGGTTAAAATCATGTGCAGTTCTCTAGGAGGAGTATTATTCTTTCCTAGGGAAGACTGCATGCTTATTTGCAAGTTAGGTGTTCAGTCACAGCTTGTCATCTAGGCTATTCTTTAATCCATGAAGACACATTGACATGTCATTACCAACACCCGAACCTCAGGATTGCTGCAACTCAACCTCTACCATTGAGGGTCACGCAGACACTCACTCCAACATGGAAGATGCTGCAAATGGTGTTTATTGAGTCGTTGTAATTGCTTATATATGTTAAGCCATGCCCACAATGCCCCTCGTGGGCGGTCTAAGCTTTCCGTTACCT
>NW_008591178.1:938-1141 GCF_000691845.1 Merops nubicus
TCGTCCCTCTCTCATGTTGTAAAAAAAAAAAGCCTTTTTTTTTTTTGTTTCTAGTGGCTGGGCCCGTGACTCCCAATGTTATTAAGGTAGCTAGGGATATTGCAGTTATTGGTTCTCTTTTTTGTATTCCATGTCTTTCACTTCCCCAATACATGTGTATATTTTCCTTAGATAGATAGAGTACTTTAGGTGCTACTGAAACT
>NW_008591179.1:0-317 GCF_000691845.1 Merops nubicus
TGCAAGGTCCTTGTGCAAGGTCCCCGTGTAAGTGTCCTCGTGCGACTGTCCCCAGATGAGTGTCCCCGTGCAAGGTCCCTGTGCAAAGTCCTCATGCGAGTGTCCCCGTGTTATGAGTGTCCCAGTGCAAGGTCCCCTTGTGCAAGGTCCCCGTGAGAATGTCCCCATGTGGACTGTCCCCGTGCAAGGTCCTTGTGCAAGGTCCCTGTGTGAGTGTCCTCGTGTTGTGAGTGTCCCTGTGTGAGTGTCCCCGTGCGAGGTCCTCGTGCAAGATCCCCCTGTTGTGAGTGTCCCCGTGTGCGTGTCCCCGTGCGAGG
>NW_008591180.1:0-14072 GCF_000691845.1 Merops nubicus
CGGCCTCCCGGGCAGCCCACCTGCCCAGCTCCAGCTCCATCCCCTCCTGGGCATCCAGCTGAAACGGGAGAGGGGAAACACCAGCCGCGGTCACAACACGCACACGGTCCCCGCCGCGGGTGCCCGGGCTGCCTTTCTCAGGCAACGGCACTTCTCCTGCACTTTCAAGAACCCAACCCCAGAATCCAGCCTCCCAAGCTGGAGGTTTCTTCTGGCAGTGACATCCAAATATTTTGGAATAATAGACTATACCATCAGATTTTCATCACCACAGATGACCAGGGACACTTACTATCAAGCTTTAATTGAAAACACCACATCTACCAAACTCATCACAGGGAGCTCTGGTCCTGCAGCTTTTCATCTTGCAAACCACAGTTTGGAGACCACTGGTTAATGATGATACAATTTCCCAGCTGCCTGAGTACTTATTTTGGTTTATTTACAATTGAAGACCACAATACACTTGAAAATCTTGGAAGAGTTAAGGTTATTTGCTAGTTTTCATTACGGGCTTGGTCACTTGGAAAGTTTGGCCCCTGGATATGATTAAGACAGTGTCATTTCAGATGCCCGTACCAACTGCAGGTTGTTCATTAAATTGCACTTGAAATGTATTTCTTGGACTGAGTCTAGAACAAGAAAGCATTTTTCAACATAATGCTAAATATATCATACTAGGTCACCCTTGCTATAACAACACATGTACTCCCCAAACTCATCTTTTTGGCCTTTAGATAACTCTTCCTCCTCCTGTCACCACGAAGAGTTGCCTACTATTCATGCTGAGGGAACAGATGAATTTCAGCTCACTGGTAGTGCCAGAAAATGGAAAATACCATTTCATTGTCCATGAAACTAAACCCTGCCTATCCAGGGAACAACAAGAGCAGCACTGCTGGGGAAGAAGTGAAGAAACTGGCTTAGACTAATGCATTCTGTTACAAGGCATGTGTGAAGCAAAGATGCTGCAGGAGAAACTTGAACCTGTCCCTCACACCTTCAGAGAAGCACTTTGGGGCTAGGGCAGGGGGAGGCCTTGGTTTGCTTTTTAAGGGATGGAAAGAGCCATTCTAATGTTTCTGTTCACTTCCTCCACGTAGCTGAAACTCAGCCTCCAATGCAGATGAACATTTTTCTGAAAGGCAGCAGCTTGTTTGTCTCCTTTCCAGAGCTATGAAAACCTAGTTCATGTTAGCTCTGCTTGTATGGTACAGTGAGGTATGATGAGGACCTGTTATTCTAATTATGTGGAACTATTTTAACCAAATGGAAAGACTTTGTAACGCTTCTCAAAGCCAGTCAGATTCTGGATCTATCCAATACCCTTCATGACAAGTATCTTCCCCCTAACTACCGCAGATCCATTTCAGGCTTTGTGATCTGCTTTTTCCCAGAGGACTGTGATTATTCTTGGTACTGAGCAAAATGTATTTTGAAATGTAGCTACTTTGAAGATTCAAACAGATTTCACACTAAAAAGGAGGTGGGCTGGGAGCTGGGGGAGGAACTGGAGCACAGGGCTAATACCACTGTATTAACTGGGTTGAAAGGATGATGATGGATGCAGCAATTTCTCTGCAGTGGGGAGCTTCGTGTGATAGTTCCCCTCTTCTCCAGACACTGTGAGCTGCCACCCTCCACTCTGGGGCTGATAAATGCTTGGATCAGTGCAGCAGAGGTCCTGTTCTATGGGCCAACAGATGCCAACTTCTGTATGGCAGAACTCAGGAAATTTTTTACCCTTTCACTGAAAAGATCTGTTTGCTCATTGTGAAGACACAAATAGCTTCACACTGCCGTGGGGAGATCAGTAAGTGGGAGGAGAGGGTACAGGCTCTAGTGGGGAAGCACATTAAACACTCTCTAATTGTTACTGCATGACTGTTTTTGCAAACAAGTTGCTTAATGTTGAGCCTCATTATTCACAGGCGTAAAGACTGATGTCATAGCACTACAAAACAACATTTTGTTAAACAACTGGAAAAATTTGCCTGTGAGGGAGAAAGATAACTCAGTTCTTTCACAGATTTATTGTGTCCTGAAGAGAGAAGACTCATTGATTCTCAGTTAGAATCCTTCAGAATGAAAAGAAATGGATAAGTGGTGAACACAACAGACACAGAATTTAATAAAGGCTTTTAATGGCTATTTGCCAGTCACAGCAGCAATGTTTGCTGCCTGTTAAGGTACTTGTTCTTTTAAAAAATTTGACTTCATTCAGTACTCATGGTTCAATTTTGACCTCTTCTCAAAGCATGTAAATACTTGAACCAAATGTGCACCACCTTTTTGGACAAAGACCAAGAAACAAGCTTAGCTTTTCAACATGGTGCACTGAAGCATTTTAGGGAATTCTGGGTTTTTTGTGCCTTCACAACAAAAAGAGATTAGCTGTAGCCTAGACCTGCACCTCCTGCCCATATTAATGAAGGTGTACCCAACACTACCACTTAAACTCAACTCAGGTGTGACCCACCAGCCCTTTTCACCTTGCATACCCTTAAAGCCCATAATGAGGGGGAAGGGTTATTGCTTGAACAAGCCTTATTTTGCTGCCTTGCACTCTGCCTGCTGCTGCACGGTGCCACCCAGCCACCTCAGGCAACTCTGCACCATAGTTCCAGCCCAGGAGTGCAGTGGCTTGGTGCTAAGAGCTGGTGCTTTGGCTGGAAAATGCCAATGAACGTCAGGCTGGGCACTGCAGCTTGTACCCTCATCCTCTCAGAGCAGAAGACATCTGTTGCCTGAGGTTCCAGAAAATACTGGAATCTTAACAGCCTAAAAACTTTGTACCTTTACCTTCACAAAGTAGAAGATATCCGCTACTTAAGATTCCAGAAAATATTGGAACCTTAACAGCTTACAAATTAAGTCTCCAAGTTTTCGCCACACCGGAAAGAGTTTTCAGTCATGAAAAGGTTTTATAAACTGATCAATAAGATTTGTACAGCCCAACTGAAAACCAACTCAAATCAGGAATTTTCCCAGCTGCAGTAGGCTTTGGCTCAGGTTTATGAAGCTCTGGAAGGTTTCTGAGAAGCTAAACAGTCTTTCTGTGGGAAAGCTTTAGTGTCTGTACGGTAAGAATCACATCCACTGTTCAGCCCCGAGTCAGGTACAGATGTCTCCTCCTGCATTTCCTTTATTCCACCAAAGGTTCCAACCTTAAGTGACATTAACAACAAAAAAATACAAGGTTCTGCTGACGTCTGGTTTTCCTGAGAAGAAAGAAGTCATATGAGAATGGTGGTTGTCTTTCTCCCTGATTAATACTTGATGAGGTAGCACATGCATTCATGATCACATAAAAGAGTCCTTCAGACTTCAGAGGCTTCAAAGGGTGCGTGACACACAACGCCTGAGCCTGCCGCAACGAGTCCAACCCTAACTCACTCTGACCATAGGTGGGTTAGAATACAAATTTATTCTTATGGTTTTTCATGAAGGCATATTGCACTTGAATGCCTCTACACACTAATTAAATAGTAACTGTTTAGCTCTGTGAAAACTATTGGATAAAAGTGCCAATTTCAACCCGTTTCATTGATTACTCTGTTTTCTGAGGGTTCACGTCTGCATGTATACCTGACTCCAAGCTGTAGTAATGAACTCATCTCATCAGAAAATAGGTTTTAAAATTATATTTTGCACCACAGTTTCAGGCTTTTCAGGTCAGTGAACACAACAATGAAAATCTACGAGAATACACTTTTTCAGCAAAGCCACCTAAAAGTTGTGTGCTTGGAATATTCAGAGGCAAATCCCACACGATAATTGTTTCCTGGGGGATTTGTTAATTAGCTTCCTATAGGAGGGATTTCCGTGTGACTGCTTTTCTTCTCTGAAAAGACAGCTTTGAGGTGAAATCTGACTTCTGTCCGCTCGTCATGTGAGCACATGGATCGCTTGCTGGTGTTTGCAGTGATCAAAAAATGGCTGATTGTCTCCTGCCTTCAGAAGCTCTAAGCTAAGCATGAGTTTTCCTCAAGGTACTTACAAGTAGCTGCCTTTCAAAAAGTGCTTTAGTGACACAGATATGATTTGCAGAGACAAAGCATTTTGCCAGCTTATGCACAAATAATGAGCAAAGCCTTATCTTGAAAAGAGTCACAAATGACTCAATCCTTCTGTTCTTTTTTTTTTTTTAAATAAAAATAAGAAATCCTTTCTAAACCATTATTAGGTCAGAAATGACTGCAACTGAAAAAGACAATGTGCCTTTGTTTTAGCCTATTATATACATTTTTTTGCTAGGGACTGACATATTGCTTTAGGCATAAAGCTGCATTTTACTGGTGCCTTGTGACTGAGCAGATGTTCTGTCATTTCACAAAACAATAGCAACATAACAGATTTGAGACAGAACTGCCATATATATGCTTATTCCAAGTGGGTCCTCTCCTTTGAGATAACATTTACGGTTAATTTTCCTCCACATATGCTCTTAGCTCCTTTTTAAAAGCATTTGGCAGTTGCTTCTGCTGCAATGTGCTTCTTTGCACATTTATCTAGCATTCATATATTACAGCATAAGTGAGCAAAATGTGCTTATTTGTCTTCAATTTTGTCAGACATTGTCTTCAGTTTGTTCTTCCTTTGTCTCTATTTCACAGAAATCCAAAAAGCCCTGATGCATTATCCCCTTCTGGTTCCTACAAAGCAACTCAGGGAAGTAGCACCACTCAACCCTTATATCCTTTTTTTTGGCTAAGAAAACAAACACCTAACCTTCTGCAGCACCTGACACCCCCAGCAGGTTTCCTTCCATTTGCTCAGATCCTTGCAATAACCTCTGCACAACACCTCTTGCTTTACAAGTCACCTGTGAAATATCAGAACAATTTCACTGCACAGCTCTACACAATTTCTGCAACACAGTCAAGAATTTTATCCACATCTCTTCCAACTAGACCTTTTCCAGCTGGGGAACTGGGCCAATACTGGTGTGTCCCTTTGGTTTAGGTCTTTCTCTCTAGTGCAGGTAGCCCCTCTCCTCCTGCCCCAGTGCATCCCTGCTTAAGCCATACACAGCAGTGTAGGGGGGAGGAGGGGGCCAGCCACAACGGGTTCACGAGGTCCAGCAGGAGGAGGAACATCAAGTTTCCTTAGGTTCACTGCGTGTTGCAGAAGAAATGACACATCTGCTTCTGATGTCTTTTACATGTTGCTTTTCATCTGCTTCATTCTAGAATTCTTTTGTTCAAAGTATTTTAATTATTTGACCAAATCTCCTGCTGTGTTTCCCAGCATGTTCAGTAGGAGCTCTACATTTTTTGGGAGGGTTAGAACTTGCTTCCTGACTTTATCCACCTTTTTCAGGCCAAATAGCTAATGGAATTGTTGTTTTTATTTCTTTTGCTTAGACTTTTCCCCATTAAATCACTAAATTACTCCTTTCTGAAACAGCATCTGTATTCCTGCAGTGGATATAGCTTTTTATGGTTTCTATGGAAGTTTGTCTTCTATATATAACTTTTCCTCCTTATTTTATAGCCCTAACTTCTCCACATACACTTTCCAATCCTCTGCCCTTGGGGACATAAGTCTGTATTTGCATAAGTCTGTCTTTACTTGTGATTACATTTTGTTCTCCTGGTTTATGCACATTGACTCATTACCCTCTTCCTCGTATTTTTATTGCCAGATGACAAGATTCTTAAGGATCCACACTTTCATTTATCCTTCAAGACTTTTCATAGCCCTTCTGTGCCCTACCTCTGAACTGGCTGTTTCTGGTTTCCAGACAGTCCACAACAGATCCATACTCCACAGCAGAGAAGCTGAACCCCAAGTATTTCTCTCTCACTTGATTACAAATGTCATAGAATTGTCTCAGCAGAAATCTAAAATGGTTTTTATAGAGTCACCTTGTTACACTGCAGAATTATGCTTCCATTTTTGATGTTTATGTTTTCTGTGTTCAACTGCTTATTAAAGGTGAGTGTATTTCTAGAAGAGTGCTGGCACTATGATCAGCTTAATATTCATTGAATCAAACTGCACAAGCTACATATGTTCCTGTATTTACTGATTACACGGTGAAGAAGTAACAAGAATGTGCATCCACAGAATTTTATGACTATTAGCAAAAGCTTCTTAATAACAGTTCCAGTGAACTGTCACCCAAAGAACATGAATTGTGAATAATGTAAAGTGAGCATAAATTAAAAAAAGATACTTATTCCAGTTAATAATATTTTCATCAAGCAAAAGCAGATACCTCTCCTTGATGACTGACTTTGGTGTTGGGCTGTAACTTTTTGGTATTATGTGTTGCCCCAAAGATCTTCCTCATCCGATATCAAGTTAGCCTAACTTAGACATATTCCTTGGGTTAGTCCCAGCCACAGGCACAAATTTCACCTTTAGACAGTTAGCTCAGTACTGGCTTTTCCAAAAATAAAATCCACTTTTTAAACTGCAGTACATGCAGTCTGAAAATAGAGCATATGGCTAAAAACCTGTTGTGTTAGATTAAGACTTTCTGCATCTCGTTAAAATAAAAAATAAAAAAGGTCAACAACTGTAATAAAAATGTATGGTAAACATTGTGATGATTGGTGGAGAGTATGCAGGAGTTGATAAGACCTTTACCCCTTCAAAACAGCTCCCTTTGGGACAGTGGGGGTCTCACACAGCAGCTCCAGAAGCAGAGGGTTGCTGAGAGTGGCAGCCAGGCACTCGCCATGGCAGAGTCACCAGTTCTTGGGCCGTGGCCCTTGCCAGACCAGGGTGGGCTGCAAGGCCACGGGTGCAGGGGCGGCGTGCATGCCCCTGATGTCCCAGGGTGCCACCCCACACCTGTCCACACTGCTTACCACACTGCTCCTCCCTGCTTGGAAAGGAGGAGCTCCAAGTGGGTTAACTTTTGCAGGGGGTTAATGAAATGACCTAAGAACTGAAGAGAATGACCATGGCTTGCTTCTCCTAGCACAAAGTGGACTGGGAGAACATGATTATTGTCAGAAGTGTATTTAGCCTTCCCCTTAGATGTGGAGAGATCTCTGAGAATAAAGCTAGTGTAGAAATACAAAGGTGGAAAACAAGCTTTTAACTATCAGAGTTATGAGTCTGGGGAGCAGCCTCCCAAGAGGAAGATGGGAACAAAAATTCTCAAGCATTTGCAAGACCTGCTGAATAAATTTCTGAGCAAAGCTGCCTATGATGTCAATGAGCTATATGTGATATTTCAGGAGCCTCTTTCAGGCTTCCATCCCACGTCTCTACACTCTGCTAGTTTCTAATATTAGAAAATTGATTTGTAAAATCAAAATCACAAACCAGAACCACTCCCATTAGACATTAGGAGTGTTATTTCCTTGCTTGTCTGACTTCTGTATGGGAAAATTGTGCCCATGTACCAAATCTAGTCCGTTCTTTCTTCTAGGCTAAGAATGAAACCTCTTAGATTTCTCTGAAAATGTGGCTCCAAAAAGGCATTAATTATTGCTGGCACTTAATGAGGTTTATGAATGTTCTCTTTAACTAGGAACTCTGACTCATCAGGTTTTCGACTTCTAGGAATAGCCAAGACCCTTCTGTCTGGTCAGACTGAGGCAGTGTGGAACGGGAAGTGTCTGCAATCAGGAGGCTGGTTGTACTCCACTGGCCCTTGACTGGCACCCTTCTGATGTGCAGCAAGTTGTCAGGAGTTAAGTGAGTGAACAGTGGCCAAGTCTCAGGTGTCTAAGGACCAGAGGCAGCCTTTCTCCTTGCTCTGTACTCAGACAGCAATCACCTCTCCTATTTGCTGAAGGAAACTTTCATGCCATGCTCCAGTGCATGTTAATTCTGTTTCATGTTCTTGGATATTTATCTCTTTCAAGCTCTGTGTTGCTGAAGATCATTTTTATTGGATGGGAAGTTTGACATTTCATTGGAAAGACCTGAGAACAATCAAACCCTAATATTTGGTAGCACTTAACAGATCTGGCTTTGGATTTGATCCTTCATGTTAAAACGTGACATAAGCAGCTGTCCGTTTAGTCTCCTCCACACTAAATCCCAGCAACTGAGCACTGAAATACAATATGGAATAAAGGGTGGTAGGAAAGTGGATAACGATGTTTGTCATCCACTTAACATGTACTGACACCAGGAGCTAAAGCAGAAATTATTTATTCCATAAGCTAACTAGCTTTAACAAGAGTGCAACCCAAACCCACATTTGAATCTGATCACACTCAGTGCCACCAGACTTCTAAAATCGTGAATAGCACATTTCTAAATGTGTTGTATTATTTAGAAAGTGCCACATATGCACAGAAAAAAGCCTGTGCTGCTATGAATCAGCAAACTGAGTTCTGTGGAGCTGCTCCAGTTTCTTCCAGACGAAGAGCCAGCCCAGACCTCCTCCTCTGGGAACACACGGCGTGGGAACCAGGGGACGCACGTGGTGGTGCCTGAGTCTCAGCAGAGAAGAATCTCTCTTTCCAGATGTTGCACTCCCTTGGTTTCATGGTAACGTTTGAGGACACATGATTGAATGTTTTTGCTAAGTCATTTTTATTTAAAAAGGGAAGAAGAGAGAAGATACTTCTGCAAGCAGCAGCTGCCACAGAAGCTTTTTTCTGATGGCTTTCCTTTCCACTGGTGGCTTCCCGTGGAGATCCTCTGCTGTGTCACACAGACCGAGTTCACAATACAGTGTTTTTACCAGTGAGTCACTCTCCTCTACTCATGGTACTCAGGACCTGTTATATTTGGTTAAAATTGGCTAAAGGTTTAAAAGACCTGGGGGGGAGAGGCAAGGCTGCCAGGCAGGGACACAGCAGAGCAGGTTACATAAGCTGTTTGTTTATGAAACCAGGTTAAAATGCAACATAAGGGCAAACAAACAACCAGCCCTGGCAGAGCCCCAGTGAAGCTCCTGGAGAGCAGGAGGAGCTGCCTTCCTGCAGCAGCTTTGCCTTTCCCCTCAGGGGCTGGAGTTCTGTTTGGGTTTGGAACAGGCATGGTGAGTGGAGAAAGGTCAGTGCATCAGTCTCTGGGGACCATCATCTGCTCCTATTGCCTTCTCAAAGCCACTAACAAGATAATCTGATCACAAAGATCAAAAGCTCTCTAGTGGTGCACCATGGACATTGATAAGCACGTTCTCCTGTGCTGTACACACCTATCACTCAGGGCTGGGAGCTGGCCCACATTTACCAGAGATGGAGAGTGGCTTTGAACTCTTCCTTCAGATCTCATTCACACTATAGAAAGAAACTGCTGTTTCCAGGGAAAGGACTGAAATGTTCTCAACAGGGCTCTGGACTTGTGCTGCCAGCACTTCACTGCAGAATTGATTTAAGCACTTTCAGCACATACATGCAATACTCATTTGTCCTGTTGTTTTACACTTAGGTTTTACACGTCTTATTTCAGAATGTTTTCTCCACAAGTGACAAAGTTCCTGTTTAATCAATCAGAATGATTTTTACTGAACTCTCTGCTGAGATTTCTGAAGTTTCTTCATTCCATTTTTCATGTAATCAAAGTTTTCATTTTTTATTTAATTAAAATTAAACAATCATCTTCTTTTCTCTAATGGTAGGTTTAAATTAGATTCTACTCTTGTACAGCTCTGTAGACCCTACTGAAATTTCAATCAGCATTCAAGAGGAGGAAAGAAAAGAGGTCAGCTCTACCAGAGAGAGATCTGGACTGGGGCTGGCTCTTGTTATTGTAATGAGACCTAGTTTGGAACAGGTGAAAACCCAGCAAAATATCCTGAGAACTACCACTACAAGACAGTCAGTGTAAAACATTCTGATACTCTGTTTTCCACCTTCTCAGCAAGATGCTTTTGCTCCCCATTTCATTTGTGTTTAATCCTTCTTGCTAGCTCCTCATCACTGCTCCCTTGTGACTCACCCATCCCTTTTTTTGCCTTCTCATGAACAGTATTCTCTTTCCTGCCTGAATACAGTCATCAGTTCAGCTGAAGCATGGCGGCTTCAGCTTGAATGTGTTGTTAGGCTTTACATGTGGAAAGTCTTTTTCCATAGGAAGCCTGTCCCCTCCCTAGAAGCTCTGCCCAACAGAGGTTTTCTCCTCCTTTTGTTCATCCACACTGAAGACCTGCAAGGACCACTCAATCATCTTACCTGATTCCCTTCCCCACCTTGGACCTCTGAAGAAAGAAGCTTGCCTAGTTTTTCTTTGTGCTCTCCCACAGCTTTATACAGCTCTGAATTCTCCTGTGCAGAGGATTCTCAGCAGAAACACAGAGAACCCAACTCCAGTGATCTCACTGCTGACCATCAGCAAGTTTCCCCATGGTCTGGGAACCCCTAGATGAGCTAGGCAGCAATGTACTGACCTAGGTGAGGAAGGGGGACTGGAAAAGCTCAGACGTTTTCACGGGCAGGTATGTTACCCAGGGACCATTAAGATGGCTCCAGGGAAGCTCCTGTCACAGAACTACGCAATCACTGGATGGTAGGGTTGGAAGAGACCTCTGGAGAACGCCTTGTCCAACCCCCACCCCCAGCCAAAGGAAGTTCACCCACAGCAGGGTGCCCAGGGTTGCGTCCAGGTGGGTTTGGGATCTCTCCAGAGGCGGCTCCACAGCATCTATGGGCAGCTGCTCCAGGCTCGGGCACCTTTGAAGGAAAGAAGCTTCTCCTCCTGTTGAGATGGAACTTCCTGTGCTCCAGGCTGCCTGTGAGGCAGCCCATGTGGGCTGCCTGCCCTGCCAGACCTGGCACGCCCCTGCCTCTGGCCTCCTCTGAGAGGAGACGACTGGTACCAAGTGCTGGCATTTGGTACCAATGTCCTTTGCTCCCATTAAACCGTGGACTGAAACTGCTGCAAGATCCAGTAAACACACACATGGATAAGCTGCTGCTTTAAAACAAAAGCTGCAAGTGGGAGACAGAGGATTTCAGAGCAAACACTGCACCCAGGTCAGCATTCCATCCTGACAAGGAGCTGCCAGTGAAACGAGGAGCGAGCTGTGGCACGTCCCATTGGCACAGCACTGCAGGATCCACCTTGCTCGCTGCACGCCCAGCCCCACACGGGCTCCCGCAGTCACACGCATCTCTGGAGGGTACAATCACTTGTGATGACAAAGGATGAGCTAAGCAGACAGAGGCACACTCCCATGCGCTTGTCTCCTCATCCTGTGTGTAAGCAAGCACCTTACAGAGCCTTGGTTCTGCCTTGGGCATTCTCCTAGCCATGGACCATGAACCCCAAAGCAGAGGTGGCCTAAGGGAGAATTTACACCTCTGTCTGCATCACCGTTTCCTCTCCTCCCCAGGAGCTCAGGCACGGCTGTGCTGGGTCCTGAGCATGGCCACTCTGGCAGCAGCCACACACTCCAGAGCTGACTGTAACCCAACTGGAACGCTACAGGAGTTCCACAAGGTCCACGGGCATGACTGCTGTATCTGAGGGAGCTGTTTGGTCTGGGTCTTTTACGCATTTCTGAGGTAATACAGCTATATTTAGCTGCTGAAACGTAACATGAAGCACAGCAAGAACTCCTGCTGTGTAGTTGGTCATCTGATACTAATTATGCATGAACAAGAAGGAATCTATCTTTAACTTCAAAGGCAAGGTCATGCTTCTCACTGTCAGGTAGGTAGGACTCGCAGAGATGCTCTGTGATGGCAACTGTGGGGGCACACGTCCAGGGGGACACCTAAGGCCGCTGGACAGACTGATGTTTCCTCTCTCTCTTCTCTCTTGCTAGTCTGTAAGCTTTTCAGGGGTGATCTCAACACCCCAGTGTGTGCACCCATCAGACAAACAACTGCAGTGCCAGGCAGCGGCGTGGTGCTGAGCGGTGCCCATGTCACAGCTCACAGCTCCTCTGCCCCTTTCACTTCACACGCTTCACTCCAGCTGAGCTATGTCATGCCTCCACAGACTGCAAACCTGACTGTGAATATTTAAATAGATGGTATCCCAATTCTCACTCGCTCCAGATGTTTTTTGTTACAAGGTGTGACAATGTGGAACCATAGTGACGGACCTCCTTGTCAAACTTCATCTTCAAGGAGGCCTGGACTAACATGAAGCACACAGCTGAGGTGTCTGTGTTTTGGAGTGCTTGAGAGATTCTTTTAATTGCTGCAATCTGTTGTGCCTCTCAGATCTGTTTGTGAAGGTGTTCAGTACGGTGTGTGTTTGGCTGATGAGCTAGTCTGTCTTGCAATGAAGAAATGTTTTGTCTCATGTCATATATTAAAGCCAGGGATATTTAAATGTTTAAGAATGGGAAATGAATGCCTGCACACTAACAGAAGAGTGAAGGCAGTTATGGCAACCGTTGTTCAACATCCTAATGGGGGTTTATTGTTTTATTGTTATGTTTTGTTTATCTCTCTTCTGCTCATTAGCCAGGAGCCCGGGAGTTTTCTTTCAACAGATCCTCTAGCCTAATACTTTCTAGATAAAGGCAGTTTATGACCACCAGGTAAACTGTGTTCCTATGGCGTGTGTACACGTCTTCCATGTTCTTCCTCTGAATCTCCAGCGGATGGTTTATGTTAGTGGCCTTTTCCAAAAGTTCCCATCTGTAAGTTCTCTAAAAGGATTTGATACAGTGGCATACGCAGCAATAATTGATTATTCTTTTTAGTATTCTATCAAAAACGGGAATTAATCTCACAACATGGGCGGAACTACCTTTGGAACACAAAACTTGCATAAATGTGATATCTTGTAGTAATAATAAATCTTACATATGTTATCTCCACAGTAATCTAACACTTAAAACGAATGGCCAGTGCAGAGCAGGCCAAGTCACTGTTTACTTGCCTTATTGTTCACAAGGAAGGGGTAACTGACTGAAGCAACCATATTTTGCTATATTTTTTGTGAAATCTCCCTCATCCCTGTTATTTTTTTTCCACGGTCTTCTGATTAGTATTCTAGATACACACAGTGGGGCTTCTCCTCAGACTTTTACCCCTTCTCTTATTCCACCTCTCCCAGGCTCCCCTGGGCTCACACCCTCAGGCCCCTCTCACAGCACAGTGGGGTTATTTCTGCCCCCTTCACTTGACCTCCCACAGACAAGTTTACTCTGCCCACTCCCCCCGTGTGCAAGGCCTCCCTCCCTGCAGTCTGCTTGTCACAGCTACTGCAGGTCACTTTACTCAGCCATGAAAGGATGGGAGCACGTGGGGTGCTGATCTACAGCTGCTGCCTTCCTTAACTCCTTTGTACCCCAACGCCCTTCGCACAGCGTGTTCTCTCTTGAGCTGTGCCTCATCTTTGGAGCAGGATTTCATCACACTTAACTCTTTGTAAGTCAGTGCAGCTCAGAAGATCAGAACCAAACCTCTCTCAGGCTACTCATTCTCAAAGATCACGTTAGTCAAGAGTTTTTTTACTTTCTCGTTTAAGTGCCAGAACAGCCAATGGAAGGTTAGGAATAACGAGCTACCTCCAGAACTGCCTTTAATATTTAATAGTCCATGATCACTATTTAATTTGGACCAATCCCATACTGTTTGCTGTACAGGTCTCTCTCTACTGTTTCACATCTGTTAAATATTTCAGATATTTTAGCTTTATACTTATGTAGCTGAGATGGAGTATAATAAAGCCTGTTAAAATCAAGAGTGTATGAGGTTATATTGGGTATTCTGAGAAAGACAGATTTAGCAAGCTTAATGGAAACCATTCACTCCTCCATTGAGATGTCAGGTTTGTTTCTCACAGTTTTGCACAGTATGTTTAACTCAGTTCTCTCCATCAAAGGCAAGTGGTGTCTTCTAGCAACACATTCAGACATGGTTTCCTTCTTAGTTCCAAATTCTCCAGAATAAATTAATACCACAGACAGTGGCATGCACATGGAAAAGATCATTCTGTATGCAGAACGACGTATCTATGAATACGTGAAGCAGTGCAGCTCACTGCCTACATACTCTGGAATTCTCCTCACTTCCTGCTGGGATCTTGTCAACATTTGGGCAACATGTTTCCACCACGGCTCCAAACCCTTTGTATGATTCTCCTAAACCATCAATCAGTCAGGGACGTCAGGATGGTGAACAACACAGTGATATGTCATTTAAAGCTCCACCTCATTTTCCCATTGGCCCACTGTTGAATGAGGTGGG
>NW_008591181.1:0-15660 GCF_000691845.1 Merops nubicus
AAAAATTTCTTCCTTCTCGCTAGTGTAAATCTCCCTTGTTTAGCTTGAAACCATCACCCCTCGTCCTGTCACAGCAGACCCTGCTAAAAACATGTCCCCATCTTTCCTGTAGCCCCCCTTTACATACTGAAAGGCCACAATGAGGTCTCCTCGGAGCCTTGTCTTCTCCAGGCTCAAGTACCTCTGGAGGACCAGGGCAGCCATGCACTGCCAGAGTGGCAGAGGGCATGATCTGACAGGGTCAGCTTCTGGTGGGATGAGTTTCACTTCAAGTGAAAGTTCAAGTTTTTTCACTTGTGCAGTGAGATCAATCTCTGCAGGGCTTCAGAGGTGTGGAAGGACCTCACAGCATTGCTGTGTGCTGTGGGGAAACCCCATCTCTTGCAGGTTGTGGAGAAAGAATAAGCTTCTCAGAGAACTTTTGCAGACTATTGACAGAAGCAACATCCATAAAGAGAAAGAGCCCAACCTCCCTTGCTGAGGCTGCTGTGTGTTCTGCTCATGAAGCTGAGCCCTTTCGGGGGCCATGCCTGGAGGCTGGGTTGTGTGCCTGCTCCTCTGTGAAGCTGCTGAAGAGCTTCTTGAGAAGCTCCTCTACAGGGGGATGGATTGCGTCAGGGCGGGGGGTGAAAACCCGTTAAACTGCAGCCCTGGTGGCTGCCTGGCATTGACTTGGTTTTGAGGAGATGAGGCTCCTATGTTTAAAATGATATCAAGGAACTGGTCAGGACAGGAACCAGGTGACGAGTCAAGCCAAAAATAGGGGAGAGGGGCGGTGGTTCAGTGTACATGTGTTCACTTGTTTGCCACTCTCTGGAGAGCAAACAGGAGGCTGAGCACAGCTTTTGCCAGGTGTGACACTGGTTTCTCTGGTACACACACTGGCCCATTGCAGCTGGACCATTACCAGGAAAATGTCTCACACCACCATCAATCACAACTTAACGGTACCTCACAAGCAGGGTTAAACAAACATGGGGCCTAGAAACGATGAGATCTGCACCTCCCCGATTGTCCTGGCCTGGCTCTCCTCCTGCTAGCTAATTACTTGGCTAAAAATTCCAGAGATTTTATGGTGGGTTACCCTTGGCTGGATGTCAGGTGCCCACCAAACTGCTCTATCACTCCACCTCCTCAGCAGGACGAGGGGCAGAATATAAGATGGAACTTATATTATATTTTGTAAAAAGAACTCCTGGGTCAGGATAAAGGCAGTTTAATGAAACAAAACCAAAGGCCACAAGCAGAAGCAAAGGAAACCAAAAGGAAAAAAATGCAGCATCACTACTGCTCAGCCAGAACACTCGATTTTTCTCATGCCTTTTCATGGAAGAGTGTTTTTTTAACTTACATTAACATAAGTGTGAACACTCGTACAACTAGAAGATCTGCGAAGGCAGCAATAGTTATTTTAGGTTACAACTTTGAAGTAAAACCACAAAAAGTAAGGAGACTAATAAGGAGGCTGTTGAATACAAGTGTTATAAACAAAAATCTAGCAGGTTCTGACAGTCAACTTGTATTTCAGGGTGCTGATTAAAGCTTTGTTGCTTACATTATCCCTAAAGTGAGATGCTCCATAAATATGTGTGCTAGGCTGCCAAACGCCCAGCCGTCTGCTATTGTGGCACACGTGTAAAGGCACTAAAGCATGAAATGTTGGCATCCACAGTGCTGGATACTTCTCTAATACATGAAACTTTCCTGCCCTGTCATATTTGTACAACACAGAGGGCATTTTTTAAGTGCTTCAGCCCATTCCTTACAGGCAACTAGGTGACCACAGGGAACGAGGATGACTGATAGTCTTCTTACCAACACTTACAACTTATACTATATACTTAAACCAGCTTTATACCCAACATATAGATTTATACATCCACATTAACTACTATCCCCTGTCCTTTGACAGGTGTTATTTACCCATTCCCTGGATTTCCTCCACTCCTCCAAATGTTCATAAGTACAGTCTTTGACTTGAGCCCCATCTTTCAAGACGGGTGCTCAGGACAGGAGAAGCAGCAGGTTTGATTGTTGGGCACCAACACCGGTTTGGGTCCTCGTTGCACTCACCCAGTTCCTTACAAAACTCACTCTTCCTTGGTTCAGGCCACTCCTGCCTCGTCACTTCCCACAACAACCAACTCACACCACAGATTATTTTTCCCCCAAGGTTAAATCTCCTTGAGGCACACACTGGGTCTTCCCATCCTCCCACATTACCCGCCAAGTACACCCAGGTCCCTGAGTGAGGACAATCCCACAGATGGGTTTGCCTTTTCCCATGGGAGGAGCAACCCACACAGCCTTCTCAAGCCACTGCCCTGTCTGCACTACAGGGACCTTTTCTCCTCCCACAGCATGGAGGGGTTCTGTCTGAGCAGGACCAGCAGGGTTAGCAGATCCTCTGGTGTTTATGCCAAGTGGCTTCTGCTAAATTTACGTCCCATTGTTTCCATGCCCCATTGCCCAACGCTCTCAACATAGTCTTTGACAGTCCATTACATCTCTCAACCATTCCAGAGGCTTGTGGGTGATAGGAGCTGTGTCATGTTTCTTAGCCCAGGAGGTTATTTGAGGAGGTTATTTTGGAAGTGAGTCTGATTCAGTTCTTTCTGGGGTACCGAGTCTCCACAAAATTTGCCTTTCAAGACCTGAGATGGTCATTTGGGCAGTGGCATGGTTTACAGGGTGTATTTCTAGTCAACTGATAGCTGCTCCCACCATGGTGAGTGTGTAGCACTTGCTGTGGTGTGTTCATGGGAGCAGTCCAGTATAATCAATTTGCCAGACCTTGCCATATCAAGAAACCAGCCACCACCCTCTGCTCCAGGGAGACTTTACTTGTGTGGCTTGCTTGGCTGCAGCAGATATTTCGCCTTCGTAAGCAATGGTGTGGTGTCCTCCATGGCCAGGTCCAGGAGTCAGTGTAGTCAGTGGCCACTCTTCTCAGTCAGTAATCTTTAGGGCTGGTTGGATGGGTTTCACTTCTGCAAACTGACCTGACTCACCTTCTCCTGCTGTGGCTGCAATGACTTGTTGCGTGGGACTCCACACAGCAGCTTCCCACTTCCGATGGTCTCTTACCACAGGCAGGACCCATCAAGGCTTATGCCTTTTGTCTTCTGGTAACTCGTTACATGGTGGTGCCTCCTGGGCACAAGCCACCTCCTCAGGCAACTCTGCAGAACCTCTGCCTTCTGGCCAGTCCATGATTGCTTCCAGGGCTCCTGGGCAGTCGGATTCCCCCCGCTGAGCTCCTTCCCCATCTCAGCAAAATAAAGAGAGAGAGCAGTGCAGCCAGCAGACACTGTGACCCACACAGAAGCTTTCCACTTAGTACCTGCTGTGACTATAGCAGGCTCAACACAAAGCTGCTGTGGTCTCAGGCCCTATGCTGGGTGCCAAAAAGCTCTGTGGTGGGTTGGCTGTGGCTGGACACCAGCTGCTCCCCGAGCTGCTCTATCACTCCCCCTCCTCAGCAGGATGAGGGGCAGAATATAAGATGGAGAAGAACTCGTGGGTCTCCCAACCACTGGTGTGTTACCAACACCTTCTTGCTGCCACAGCCCAGCACTGTGAGGGCTGCTGTGGGGCAGATTCACTCCACCCCAGCCAGACCCAGCAGAGGTGATGTTGTGAATGAAGGACTTCTATAAGCCTAAGGGCATAAATACATTAAAACAGTGTCACTGGTACTAAAATATTGAACATTTCCTCTGCTGGAAAAAGTGACAAACTCTTTAGCCTGACTGGCAGCAGGCTATTGCTAGCTCCCTTATTTTTGCCTTAAAGCTTGTAGCTTCTGCAAAAAAAAAAAAAAAAAAGATTTTGAATCTTTAGTGCCTGAGGAAACATCAAAACAATAAGTGAAGAAGAGATGGAAAGATTAAATAGGGATTATAAATGTCTACATCTCTTAGGGCTTGTCTAAACAGGGAAGCTGTTTTGCAATAAGTGAGGGTGTGAGCTGAAGCACGGCAGCTATTCTGTGCTACCTCCACACCCAGCAGGGACTCTCTTCTTTTATTCTCTGTCAGAAAGCCTCAATTTTGCATCAGGGTGCCTGAGTTGAGTGTCCCCCATTGCTATGGCTCTGTCTTTACGCTATGTGCTAATCGGGTCCCAGTGAGAGTTGGAATGTCCCTGTTCAGTCAGCACAGTGACTTGGTCCAGGTTCAAGCCAGCCTGTGCCCGGCGTGGATGGCTGCAGATAACACCCTTCATGCCCAGGCCAACACAGCAAACTCAGCACAGTCTATAAAGCCTGAAAGTCAACTGGGAGGACACACAAGTCAGTTTTTACTGCCTTCAGACCATCTCAGTAGAGTGCTCTCTAGATGTGCCATCTTTTGGCTTAATTCACTAATTAAAGAGGGTGCCTGTGTAATTTCTGTTTGAGGCAATATATTGTGCCGGGATGGGATGCTCAAAAAAAATGATTCCAAATCATAAAATGGACCATAGATGCATTTTCCATGGTGACAGAAGCACCTGTAAATGTATTTTGGGCAGGACAGCTGGAGGTCATGTGGTAGTTTAGGTTGCTCCAATCTCTCTCTTTGCCACTCTCCTGCACCGATGGACTTTAGTTTGTATTTTTAAGGATGAAAACCTGGAAATGATATGTACAATTTATGTCTCATTCATCTTGCTGCCCTGTGCTTAATGGAGGGTGGGTGATGAGGGCTTCAGAGAGGAGATATGAAACTTATTCCAGGCATAGACGTGTATAAATAGTGCTGGGGGGAGGGCGGGGGGGCTGGGACGTTTCTGGGCTTCTGCCATGACTGAATGACACAGATGGTTTTCCAGGGAAATGAGTATTTTAGTAATGAGTAGTGAATGTGCTTCGGGCTGGCTGCACCTACAGCCCTGGGAATGCAAACACTTTAGCAGCAGGTTTGTCAATAAATACCATCTGCTCCACAGCACCGGATCCAAAGTATTGCAGCACCTGCCTTACTGGTGCCTGTTGTTTGGCTGAACAGAGGTGAGGGGAAAATCACTACTAAATAGTTTCTTTTTGTAAATACTATGATTGTGATCTGAAAAATGTAAAACCCCAAATTGAATCAGACTTGTGCAATCCCAGTTTAAACCCGGGAGAATTGAACTGTTGCCGTTAGCTTTTTTCCTGGTGCACAGAGAGGCGTCTCTGCAGAAGGCTGAGCTGCTGGTGGAGCTGCTTCGTGCAGAGTTCAGGGCAGTAAGTGTCTGGGGAACTCCTTGCTGCCGTGGCTGCCCAGAAGGGAAGGAAATGCAACACTGAGAGCAGCAGCAGTGTTGGCAGAGCCAGGGTTTCTGGGTGCTGCAGCAGGGGCCTGAGGCTGATCTCCTGCCCCAGTGCTCCAGTCCCGGACAAGAGGAGAGCTCCTGCCCCAGCCTTTTGCTCTGCAGAGGCACCGAGACTCCTTTCTGCCTGGCTCCCTGTTTTCCAGGAGTTTTGCCAAAGCAGAGTATCCTGGGGAGCTTTACTGCTGTCAGATGTGGTTGAAATCCACTACTGGATGTGAAGGTTTCTGGGAGAGAAAGGAGACATGAGCATTGTCTAGAAAGCCTAAAACCAGAGTGAATTTCCATGATAATTCTTACCTCAGTAGAAACATTAGAGAAAAAAAACCCACACACTGCTGTCCAACTCGGATTTATGGGCACCATATTCTGCCAGTCTCTTTTAAAGATCTTCATTTCCCTCTCTCCAAGTTGTAAAATGTTTATAAGAAGTTTAGCTGCAGAACTTGGTCTCTCTACAGCTGAATTCATCCAGAATTTGCCTAACTGCAAAATACAAAAAGATCAGATCATGAATCTGTCACTGCGGATTGCCTGGCTGAAACTCAGACTCGGTGCTGTGTCTGAGCTGGGTTTTTAGTCCAGGATCAGAGAGAATTCCAGAGAGAGAGAGACCTGGATAAGCACCAATTTAAAGGAGCAAATTCAGAGAAAACGGTAGTGTAAAAATAATGAAATGAGGTATAAAAGTAAAGATGCAAAGGAAGATTTGGTTTTGCTGAGGAGTTTTATGGCTGATACTATGCATCAAAAGGAACAAGTAAGAAATAAAAAAGGCTGCAGTCAAAATATTTAATTAAATTATCTGCACTTTCTTACAACATTTTAAGAAGAGTGTGACCAGCAGGTTGAGGGAGGCTCTTCTCCCCCTCTGCTCTGCCCTAGTGAGGCCACCTCTGGAGTTTTGTGCCCAGTTCTGGGCTCCCACTTCCAGAGAGACAAGAAACTACTGGAGAGAGTCCAGTGGAGGCTACGAAGGTGCTGAGGGGCCTGGAGCACCTCTGGGATGAGGGAAGGCTGAGAGACCTGGGGCTGGTTAGCCTGGAGAAGACTGAGAGGGGATCTGATCAATGTTTAGCAATATCTGAAGGGTGGAGGTAAAAACCATGGGGCCAGGCTCTTTTCAGTGGTGCCCAGTGGTAGGACAAGGGGCAATGGGCACAAACTGGAACGCAGGAAGACACAGTCCTTGTAGGCTTTTCCTGTAGACATGGAATTTGTGCTCAGCAGTGTATGACTGCTAAAAGTCCCAGGGTTTTCTCATCTCCTGTCACATGAGGGTAGCTCATGCTCCCTCTGCCCCTTCCATCCCTCCAGCCCCTGTTGAGGAGCAGTGGCCTGGAGCAGGGATGGATCCGGGAGCCCTCTGCCCCTCAGCCATCTCCAACTTCTGCCTCTCAAACTGCTCGTGCAGTCAACTTCTAAATTGCTGACCTTGTAGAGAGGAGGGAGAAAAGAAAGAGGAAAAGAAAAAAGGGGAAGGAAAAAACAATCTGGAGTTCTGCCACAGCTGCAGAAGTGCTGGGAGGCAGAAGAGCAGGAGCCCCGAAGCTCCTGCTGTCAGCAGCTGGCTGTGATTCCTGCCATAGACCAGTCGTGTGCCCTGCTGTCAAAAAGGACACGTCAGAGACCATTTCTGTATCATTTCTGAGGCAATTCCCTGTAAAAGAGTCTCTGTTTGGTGAAGGAGCTGTTCTGGTTCTTACTGCTCAGTGTTTAACCAAGGTTCATGAAAGTCTCCTTTCTCTGACTTGTTTGCTTAACATTACAATTCAGTATTTTCATAAAGGAGAAGACAAAATAAATACTACAGTATGACATAGCTGGTGTAACATGACTTTAACCTGGGCTGGTTTGGCCTATTACTTTGTAAGCAGGTTTATGAGAAGCGTTTGGAAACGCAGGAGCTGAGTGAGGTAGCTCATGCAAATTCAGAATCTGAAGTTTAGACTTGGAAGATTAGTCTTGGTTTAAGGGTGGGGGGCAGAGCTCTGTTTTGGCTTTGGGACTGTCCCAGGACAAGCCTTGTTCATCTGCCAGAAGCCTGTCTGTGTGTGCATGTACAGGGGAGCAGGTTTGGCAGGGGCAGTCACTGCTGGCCTTAGCAGAATGGAATTGTCATCTGAGACAATGGCATGGCCAGCCCTGCTCCAGACACCTCAGAGGTCTGGGCTGACAGCTGACAGCTGTATTAGTCCACTGCCTTGGCACTCATTTCAGGGTCCTTTTCTGCAGGAGGCTATTTGGGGTGCCCAGACAAGGGTGTCATGCAGGTGCTGCAGCCGTATGTCTGGGGTGAATTTGGCTGTGCCAAAACCAGTGTAACCAGTGAGGTCTTGGAAACCTTTAAAGGAAAGGGAGTGGAGCCTGTTTGTCATGGGCTGTGAACTCGTCTGCCTGCAGTGAGCTGGGCACTGCTGCTTTGAAAAAAAGCTGGTTATTGGAGCAGAGCAATCCATGTTGCCCCTCAGGACAGAAGGGAAAGGGGCAGAAATGCCACTTCGCCTTCAGAGCAACCTGTAGGTGAAGGATTTAAGCACAAATAGAGGCTGGTTGGCGAGTGGATTGAGAGCAGCCCTGTGGAGAAGGACTTGGGGATAGTGGTGGATGAAAACCTGAATATGAGCCAGGTGCCCAGAGTAGTTTGTGGATGCCCTCTCCCTGGAAGTGTTCAAGACCAGGATGTGGATCTGAGCAACCTGATCTAGCAGAAAATGTTCCTGCCCAGGCCAGGGGGGCTGGAACTAGATAGATAATCTTTGAGGTCCATTCCAACTCAAACAATTCTATGGTTCTATGGTTTTTATTTTGGCTGATGATGTCAGCACTTTGGGTGCCTGTTTGCTTTCTGGTTGTGCTTGGAGGTAAGATCTGAAGCTTGGAGGACCCTTGGTCAGGACCAGAAGAGTTGTTCCCTGCTCTAACACTGATCATTTTAAGTACAGACTCAATAACCCTGGAGGAGCAAGAAAGTTAAATCATCACCCTAATAAAACTGTACAAATTGTGGCCCAAATTGAACCTGCAGTCTCCACCCCTGCCAAGGAAGAGAAGCATACCTGGTTTTGGGAAGAAGGATTTGGGGCAGGGGTGCTGATAGGGCTGCACCATGGCAACAGAGGAAGGAGCCAGCAGCACAGCTTCCAAAACCATGTAACACTGCCAACGAAAACCAATCTCGTATTAAAATCAGCTTAAAGCAGTCCTGGAAATTACAGCCCAGTGGGCATGAGTTCTGTACCAAATAAAGGAATGGGAACAAAAAATGATGATAAACACGAGACCTTTGGCTGAGCACAAATGAATAGGGACAAAGCTTCAGAAACCTATAAAGGAAAAGCTTCCATCTCAAAACACATAAAACTCGTCGAGTGTGTCAGTGGAACAAAAGATAAGGGCAAAGCAGTACATACCTTTTATCTAGGCTTGAAAAACAATCATAGAAAAAGGCATGGACAAATGAGCTAAGGCACTTGTGAAACGGCCTTGAGGCATCTCGCTGTGTTCCTAGGTGCTCACCAACCTCAGAAAAACTGATCCTGAAAGGGACAAATGGAAATAGAGGCACTGAGTAGAGAATATCAAATGTTTTGAAACCAAAAATGCTTATCTGAATGACCTGCTGTTGCTGATGGAACAAGCACTAAGTCAACGGTATTGAAGCACAGTGGTTTCAAAAGGATCCAGGAATTTTTGTGTGACTAATTTCTTTACAGAAGCTAAAACAAACCCGGTCGAGATGCTGGCAACACTAAGAATTTAACCAAAATGGGGGTGTTCATGGGGAAGAACACCTAGAGACAGAGGAGGGGCTGGTCGTGGTGAGGGGAGGAACCTGAGCTGGTGCTGCAGTGGGTGCTGTGGGGTGGGATGGGATGGGATGGGATGGGATGGGATGGGATGGGATGGGATGGGATGGCTCCCCCACATGCACAGCCTACCTTTCCTTCTTGTCTTTTCATCCGTTTTTATGGGAAAATGCTGGATCTAACAAGCAGCCTCATGTGCCACAGAACTAATAAACGAACTAGTAAATAACTCTCTGTGGGTTCGTGCCTGGGACTGACAGGCTGAGTTCTCCAAGGCTGCAGCACTACCCTGTTGCTTATAAGACATCAGAGAAGCCACACATTGCGAATGTCCTAACCACAGGAAAAGCTCTAATGAGAGTTTACACTTCATTAAAAAACAGGGAATCCACATGAGAGAGAAACCTTGACTGAAGAGTGGATTTTCTGGTGTCTAATAAGGCACAGATTCCCATTAAGATTTTTCCCAGGCTTTAATTCATTTTCTCAGCCTGATTACCTGTTCTCACAAAATTTGGAAGACTTTAATATTTTCCAGACATTTATTTTGAGAGTAAGGTGGGCAGCGGGTTCAAGAATTACTGGGGAGGGGATGGGTGGAGTGTGACCTCATAGGAAAACAAGCTGAAAATCAGATCCCATCAGTGTGGCAGGGATGGGAGAAGCTGCTGTACCTGCTGGGTGGATGACAGAGCCATGCATGGTATTTTTTCCTGCTACAGAGGTGGTGTGTTGCTGTCCACACCATTGCTCTGCAGCTCAGGGCAGAGAGGAGATGTTTACTCTTCCCTAAGGTGTTTTTAAGGGGTTACAGAGCAATGCTTCTTCCATCACTACTTTTCCTTCCTACCAGATGGCAACATTCCAGGGCACGGGGCAGCTCCCTGTGCTCTGCGGGCACCCAGCACAAGGATGCTCGGGCTGCTGGAAGCCCCGTGGTGGTTTTTGTGCACATTCCCAAAGTGTGAACCACAGCGGCGTGCACAGCACGAGCCCACGTGCACAGCTCCCCCAGGCAGCCTGGGTTTGTTACACCTCCCATTCTGCTCCCCTGAAACTAAAGCCTTCATTAGCTGCCCATGGTGTTGTTACTTCACCTCTTGACTATGGCCAGCCATGGGCTGGCTTTGGTGTGACAATCAGTTGCTTTGGCTCCTGTTTTAGTTTGAAGTATGGAAGCTGCACAGGCTGAAGGAGTGTGCAGGCAACAGCAGAGGCACTTGTGTGCTGAAAGGTCTCTGGGTGTTTTCCCCAGCAGAACAGGAGGCAGGGCTGGGTGCTTATCGTGGGCACCATCGGTCGAGCCGTCCTTCGCGGCAGTGCCACCCCCTCCTGGGCCGGGTGGAGGGCTGGCACTCAACAGGCAGCCCAGGGGCTGGGCACAGGGGTGAAGGGACCCGCCTCAGCCCGAGAGGAACAGCGACGGGCACCGTGTTCTGGGGGCGATGGGTATCAGCATGTGTGGCACCCAGCAACACCACAGGGGGCCTGGGGAACCGTCCAACGGCCGCCAAAGTCCACGTGGCACAGGGTGACAACAGCTGCATGGACAGGGACAGTCGTCTGCCTGCTGCAGAAGGGAGCAGGAATAGAGCAGGGAGGGCCAAGCCTGCTGCCTGCACAACAGATAGCGCCGGGAAGCCGAGTCCCGGAGCAGACCCTGCACCCTGAAGCTGCTGGGTGTTGGCAGGTCCCCACCACAGGCAGAGCAGCCCTGGGCACAGCCAGATAGCACTGCCTGCCTTATCTCCCCGGGAGCAGGAGCCCGGGGCACTGCAGGGCAGATACTGCACCCAGGCCCACCCATGCCTCCAGCTCACCCGGCGCTGGCACCTCGGTGCGGCAGCGGCACACGCGCTGCTCGTGGCAGGGAGCTGCTGGTCCCATCCCAGCTGGCAGTGGCCAGCGTGTCTGTCCCTGCTTCTGGCAAACCAAAAACCAATGACCAATATTGCACTAAACCCTGCACGTGACACGTGAGCGGGTATCAGTGAAGTCTGGCATCTGCTGGCCTCATTAGGGAATAGAAGCAGAATCATTACAGGTGGCACAACGGCTGACTTCTGTAACCCACAGCTCACCTTTGTGTCCAAAACCACAGTGATATGGGTCTACCCAAGGAGTGTGCAGAGAACGGGGCCAATTCTGCCCTTGGTGACCCACACGTAGCACTGGGGATTTTGGCAGGGCCCTGCTTGCTGCCTGTCTTTGAGCTCTCTCCTAACTCAGTGTCTAACTCAGTGTTACAGGAGAACCCACATCAGAAATCCTGGATGACTTGGGTCAATCCAAGAGTCAGGTTATTTGGTGTTAGCAGAAGTGGGCTGCACCTTGTGGACCTCAGCAGTGGTCACTGCAGGGGCTGGGAATGGGCAACCGTGGGCAGTGACACCCTTAGTCAATTTAGCATCAGCCAAACCAGCCCTAGGGCCGATTTCATTAGCAATGAGGTGATGAAGAACACCCTTTTCCAAAGAGAAATCCAGGTGCAGTGCTTCTACTCAGGGGTCTACGTCCTGGGTTTCCCCTCTGCTTTGGCTTGGCTGCATGGGTTACTGCTGGGCACGTGTGAGAGTGAGCAGAGAGCCAGAGGACAGAAGACAGCTGAACTGGATCCCCTCTCAGTACTATCCTCGACAAAATGTGCTCTGTGGCTACAGCATTTTGTTTACTTTTCTAAAAAATGTGCTCTTCAGCACTCTGGGCGTAGCAGCTGTTTGGAGACTTCCATGAGGATGGCTCAGAACAGGGCTGGAGATCGGCCACTTCCCCCTGAGGGGTTTCACAAGCCCGGGTGGAGGATCAGCCTCGCAGGAGGCAGCAGTGCTGGTGCCTCCTCCCTGCCTTGCCAGCAGCAGAGATGTGTTTCGAGGTCACTCGTGGCCCCCAGATCTTGGCACTGGCTTTACCTGGATGAGATTTCCTGAGGTTGGTGGTTAACAGAGAGAAGCAATCACAGCACAAAGTGGAACCTATGACAGCTGAAAAACTTTATGAGGGCCATTTGCTAGCACCAAGCACCTTCTTTCACCCAAGCAATTTCCTCTTTTTCCCCCTTCCTGTTTGGGGTGATGGCTGTGGGGCCACACGTGTTGTGAAGAGCAGATGAGGAGAGGCTCTAGACTTGTCAAAGAACAGCTATTTCCATGCTTTCCAAGCCAAAATAAACAGTAACGTTTTGGGACCTGAAATTGTATTCCCTGAGCTCCCCCCCTCAGCTACAGGCAGGTTTGGACACCCTGTGCACATCCTCAAAGCTTCTGCCAACCTCCTGAAAGTGTGACTGAGTGTGGTGGAGGCTCCTGGGCTGTAATTCCCCTGTGGAAGCAGCAGCTGGGTATGGGGCACAGCAGGGTAGGGCTTGCTTCTGTCCAGCACCATCCCACCCTATGCCTAGGAGCTTTTCTTGCTGGGTTCCTCCTGCCTGCCCTGGCCTTGGCCCCCGTGCTGGGAGGGCTGGTGTGGAGGGGGAGCGAGCACTGCCCCAGAGAGCAGCCAGATCACCCTTTGCTCAGCCCTGGTCGGAGTTCCTGATCCCAGCTCACGTCAGCTGCTGCCTCACAGCACTGGGAAGCCTTTGCATTGACGTTTTCCAGGCAGAAGACTCCGCTTGGCCACGGGGCCAGTGTCAGAGTTATCAGGGAAATGTTGAAGTCTTTCCTGACTCAGTGTGAGGAAAACATGCCCCGAGTGCTGCTAAGACCCAGCATCTGGAGGCAAGACTTGCAGCTGAGTGTGATGTTTTCTGCCTCTGGCTGAGGCTGCAGGTTTCCCTCCCCCAGCTCCAGGGCTGGGACTCTCCCCTGGTGCTTAGGAAGGGAGAAGCTGCAAGCAGCTGGCTGCGTTTTCCTCTTGATCCATGCAGGGCTTTCAAGCTAAACTGACAGCTCAGGTGTTTGTCAAACAAAGGCAATGCTCCTGCACTGAGAGCTGGTGGCACACAGAGCTGTCCCCATGCTGCTGCACGGCAGGACTTGCTGAGCCTCTCCCTGGCAGCAGGACCTCAGGGGGTTCCTTATGCCATGGAGCTCCTTGAACCTGCTGCTGCTCCAGGAAGCTGGACTTGGGGACCTGCTGGCACAGGTCAGGCTCTGCTTCCTGGCATGCCAAAGAGGCCCTGAGGGTGAGCCTGGCTGCTGCATAACGTGGAACATGGTTCTCCCTCTACTTTTTCCCTGAACAGCTGTGGTCAGTAGCAGGAGCTTGTTAGGAGGATTAACATTATGATGCCAATGGAGAAAAATGGTGCTTTCACTTAGATGTCTCCAATTGTGCAGCCACAAGTGTACACGCAACCATACCTGGTGGAATCACACCAAAACCTCCTCCCAGCCTGATCCAGAGAGGCTGGAGGTGAATAACAGCATCAAAGCACTTTTTGAGCCAGCTCAGCTGGAGGCTGTGGAGGGAGTAGTGGTGTGGTCATTGGTGAGAGGAACACAGGGATATCATGGAGCCATGGAATGGTTTGGGGGGAAAGGGACCTTCAAAGGTCATCTGGTCCAACCCCTCTGCAGTGGGCAGGGACAGCTTCAATCAGATTAGAAATAAACCTGTTTGATAAGCCTTGGGTATCATTTACCCAATCAGAGGTGCCTAGAGAAAAGCAAAATCTGAGAGGTGTGTGGATGGCAAAAGATACTTTTGTGCTGTATATAAGTATGGGGGGAAATGTACTGACATTTCTGGAGTTATTCCAAATTTTCATTTTGTGCAAAAGTCACAGCTGGGACGTGCTGACTGTGGAAATCCATCTTTAATTTGGTTCCTTGTCATTTTTGCTTTACATGCCAGGCAAGCTTGCTCTTGGTCTGTCTCTGCTGCACCACTCAGGGCTGCCCGGGATGAGCAGAGCCCCCCTCACCCCCCTCCTCCATGTGCACACTTGCCTTGTGCTGAGCAGGCAGAGCAGGACCTGCTTCCTTCACTGGCATTTCCTCATGATTTCTGACTAACTGTGGAGGAAGTCAGACCAAAGAAATGATGAATCTTCCATTTTTTATTTTAAAAAACTGTAAACGGCCTGCCTACTACCCTGCTGACCACCTCATCTTCACAGACAAAATCTACACCAAAGGCCAGATAGATTTTCTGCTGGGAATCCCCTCCCCTTTTTGGGGACCTTCATTTGTCAGTGCCAGTAGATGGGGCTTGGTCGGTGCTTCAAAGTGAAGCAATCAGTCTGAAAGAACATAGCCCAGGATGTGAATGACAGAGGGCCCACCAGGACTCCTGTTTGAAACCTTGGCTCCCTTTGCCTGCCAGGCCTGGCTGCTTCCCAAAAGCTACCTTAATACAAAATGGAGAGACCAAAGAGCTGCTGAGAACACAGAGATTTTGTGAATCCCTTTCCCTCTCAGTCTTCCATCTCTCTCTGTAGAGGAGTTGTCTCCCTCAGGCTGTGAGAAAGGTTGCACTGAAAGCTCCTCCTGAACTTTGGTCTGGAAACCCCAAGGCAAGAGCTGTGTTTGACTCCTGGCATCTCCTCCAGCACTGGCAGCCACCTGCCAGCACTCCCTCCCTGTCATGTTTTGCCTTTTCCATGGTGCCATAACCCTACAAAACGCCCTGAGCCTTCCCAGAGGAAGCTGAGGAGCTTGCAGAGTGGTGTCCTCCTGGGGTGGTGGCAGAACTGCTGCTTCATGTGAGGGATCTGTGGTTTTCTTCTTGTGGGGACAAACACGGAGCAGGTCTTGCCCATTGCTCTGTGCTGTCCATGTGCGGAAGGAAGCTCAGAAATAACAGCCCCAGCAGCAAACCCAAGTGTCTGCAGATAGCTGCGCAATCAGAGGCGCTTCCGAGTAGCTGAGCTCCTGGACAAGGCACTGAGTGTTCATGAATGAAGAAGCAAAACGAACTGGAACAACCAGCACCACAAACACGTGCAAGGAGCACCCCCTCAAACTGCATCAAACTTTAAAGCCCTTGAGGAGAGCCCACCAGCAGAGCAAGGGCCTTCCAGGCTCTTACACCCCGTTCAGGGAAGGGATCTGCCAGCCCTGAGATCCCTGAGCTGTCAGAGCAGGACACGCTGGGGCTGGGTAACAATGAGCCTCTGCTAAAATCGGGTGTGAAAGGAAAATCAAATATCCAAGTGGGACAGAAGAGGACAATGAATGAAAGGCTGGGTCGCTCCCTGCTTGCTCCTGCATTACAACGGGGCCCAGGATCAGCTCCCCAGGTGGGAAGGGGCAGGAGCCTCCACCAGATGCATCCGTTGTGTTTAAGGGCTGGATGTGGTGCTGCTGACACCCAGAACATGCCTATGAATATGGATAACCAGCAGAGCCAAGTGCCTCTGCACTCTCTGCCCTAAACAGCTGGAAGAAGAGCTTTAGAGGCTGTTTGATGGGGAAATGGAGATCTTAGGACCTGTCAAAACACAGCGTGCAGACTGCATCAGTTGCTGGTAAAAGGGCAGGATCAAGACTCCACAGACCCAGGCTGTCATCTCTGCTGCTGCCAGCAGCCCTGGGGGAGTCACTGTCCCTCAAACTGCACACGAAAAATCAGAAATAAAGTACAGGTCTCTTTGCCAAAGCCCTCAGAGATCTGC
>NW_008591181.1:15671-21244 GCF_000691845.1 Merops nubicus
AATGCCCATTATAAGGTAGAGCTCTATTGAGCATCTCAGGCTAAAACTGACCCAAGCAATTACACTCTCAACCAAAAGAGCTGAAGAGGCAAAAAGCAGTGGGCTGGGAGGGAGCTGCTGCCTTTTGGAGGGGTTTGTGTTCCCTGCCCAGCCTGGGTTGGGAAAGTGCTCCAGAGCTGGCTGCTCTGCTGGTTTCTGCGTCGGGGCAGAGCTTTGTGTGGTTGGTAACTGTGGGGGTGCTTGGAGGGGCTAAACTCTACCAAGTGCTTGCACAGCCACACCTTCTGCTATCAGTTTTTTCCCCTTATTATTGTTATTGTTACCTAACCACCCAGGTACTTTGCAGGGAGGCGTGAGGAGCCTGGGAGCTTCCCGAATCGTGTGCAGCCCCGTGCTGGCCGTCCCAGCACCGCAGGGTCCAGCTCTGGAGCATGAGCTCGGGGGGTGTGGGTCCCACGGGCAGCTGCCCCTGCCTGCGGGGTGCTCTGGGTGCTGGGCCCCCCCTGGCAACCACCTCTGCTGCTCTAGAAGTCCCCCTCGGAGGGGACACGTGGGGTGGCTGTAGCAGAGGGGTGGTGGCTTCCACAGCTTCCTTCCCTCTGAGGGCCTGGGAGCTGGTGGGGGAGAGGGAAGTCATTTTTCTGGGGCCTGCTCCCTGCTGAAAGGGCCGTTCCCATCCCCACTGTAGAGAGGACATGGAAGCAGCCTGTGAACCAGCAGTCAGACTTTATCTGACCTTTTATTTATCTGCCCTGCCCTCCCTCTAAGACTGAACACAAAATGTCACCAGTTCCCTTGTATCAGGCCCCAGGCACAGGCTTATCTACATGACACGTGTCTGTGCTTCTGGAGTCATGCAGCCAAGTTCCCATCAATGGCTCTCTAAGCACTACAAGTCCCTCGATTCAGCACAGTGGGTATTCAGCCAGGAGTACAAAGCAGGCAGATCCCAAAGTGACACTTGCCTGAAGCAACAAATAAACTGTTTCCCAAACTACCTTGCTGGTTAGCAGCTAGGCTGGCTCAGCTCTGCTCCCAGGGAGTGTCTCCATTCATTTTCAAAATCCTGAGATGTGTGTGTTGAAAGGATCCCACATGCCCAGCTCGCTGCATGTGGAAATGACATTAACTGCACTCCTGAGCACGGAGCAATTAAAGAATCAGGTTAAATAACAACCAGTCTTTGTATCCAAGCCCAGAGCATGTGCTGAACGAATCTGTGCTTGTGGTTTACGTCTACAGTCAGTAAGTGCAGTCCCTTCCTGCCCCTTGGCTGCAGCAGGGGCAGCAGCTGGGGGGGCCGTGACTTACCCAGCCCCAGGAGGATGTGGACACCAGCCCAGGTTGCAAATTGGTCCTTTTTTGGTTTCTCAAGTCAAATAATCTTCCTGGTACATAGGGGTGTGGTATTTGTCTGAAAACTTGTTTGAATTTGCATCCAAATAATTTGTATGAACAAGTCACAGCCCAATAAGAGAATTAAAAAAAAAATGGAAAATGCATGAAATGAAAAAGGTGGAAGGTTTTTTAATGTGCAAATATATACAACAAACATTACAATGGAACATCAGGAAGGGGAGCCCCTTCCCTCTGTCAATGACTTACTCCTTCGTAACAGAGATGACTATTTAATGCTTCCCCACAGATTTATAAATACAAAAAAACATATAATGCTTCATTTGCACAAGACAAAAGTTTATTTCTATTTCAACAAAAAACATTCTGGCTTTGACATGGCAGAAGTCTGCTGTTTTGGTGGCTTTTTTTTTTTTAAAAAACCTGAGCAAGTTTTGCAGAACAGGGGAACAAAGGAAAGGCATTGCCCTGTGCTTCATTCTCATCACAGCATCTGATGGTCTTTGAATTACTAAACCACTGAATCACTTCGAGTGAATGCAACTCCCAAATCTACATCTATGATGTGATTAACGACGGGGAGAGCGCGGGCGCTGGCAAAAGGGAGCTGGCTGCAAACACCTGGCTGGAGTTAAATGGCTGCTGACGTTCCTCAGGTAACGTGTTCCTATCTGCCAGTGAGGAACTGAATGCTGCTTCCTGTAATAAAGGCATCATCAGTGGGAAATACAGTTTAATCCAAAAAGCAAACGAGTCCCAGCTCCTGCTGAGCCTCGCTCCAACCCGTGGTCCCTGACAGACTGCAGAGTAAGGCCATGTGCCACCCAAACAGAGCAAAGAGCTTGGCAACACAGGAGACTCCAGTGAGCCCTGGAGTCCTGCTCGCTCCAGGACTGAAACCATCCAGCTTGTTTGCTTTCTGCATCATCCTGCCACCGAGCTTCATCTGGCAGCTCCACGGAGTGACATTTCTAGCCAAGCAAAAGCTGCTCTGCTTGGCTTCCACTCCTCTCCACGAGACACCCCAGCAGTGCTGGAGAAGGCACTACAAGTCCAGCTCCCCCAGGAGACAAGAGCTCCCTAAGGGACCACCGGCTGCCCCGTGCTCATGTAGGTGCAGAGCCTCTCTGTGCACCAGCTCTGATGACACTTTTGAAAGAAACACACACAAATACCAGCGTAAGGGACCCACAGCTCAAGAAGACCCTCCCAGGAGCGTGCCCAGTGAGTGGGCAAGGGCTGACCAAGGGCTCTTGCCTGGGCTACGTATTCAGCCAGGATGCTGTCAAAAGCTGACTCACTTTTCAGATGCTTTCAAAGTTGTTTTTTTTTTATCCTCTTTGGCCAAGGGGTGAGTATTTAAGAGCAGATTTAATTGGCTTGCTCTGTAACATCCCTCCTCTCCCATCAGTGAGCTCTAGAGGTGCTGGCCCTGGGCTGCTGTGGCTGGCAGCGTGGCAGCCCCTAGCACATGCCATGTACCACAGCAGGGGCTGCTGTGGCTCCATTCACACCAAAATCCTTAACCATGGGGTGGCCACAGCTGATTTGGCCTTTGCCATCCTCCCATCATCTTCTTTATCCTCTTTGGAGTATCATGGAATTTGACTAAAACAACAAAAAATAAAGACCTCAGGGGAGGACTGCTCTGCTTTTAGAATTCTGCTCTGTGTTTTTTTTAGTTGCTCCTGTTTTGTGTTCTGCTTACACAAAATGCCTGTCACAGACCCTGGGGCAGCAGGTAAAAAAAGACCTTAAATGAAAAATCTGAATAAACTCCCTAACTTAGCTTTTAGTTAAAAAGTAAGAGTTAGAAACTAGTGAGCAAGGTCAGAGAGTGGCGTGGGCAAGGAGGGAACCTGCAGAAGTTGAAAGAGGCCATTCTGGTCTAAGGACAGTCCCCACCAACCTGGATCTTTATGTCCCTTTAGGGGAAAGAAATACCAAAGGAGCTTTTTTTTTTTTTTTCCTAAACTTCTGCATGATCCTTTAGCCAGGTTTGCCAAAGTTTCAGTATTTTTACCATAAACTAGAACAAGAAGTGAGTCAGTTGTCTCCAATAACTCGGTTTTCCACTTCAGAAGACTCTGTGACCTTCCTTGCTTACCTCTCTCTGACACCTCCGTGGAGGTGAAACTCTCCACCTCCTCTCCCCAAACCCACTTCCCCTGTAGCAATACCACACCCAGGGCACGGTTGCTCAGAGCTCTCCTACATCAGTTTTAGGATGAAACAACTGGTTTTAACAAACTAAATTTCACACCAGACAGGTGAGATTGATACGGAAAAGCCTGAATCCTTTTCAAAACTTTTATGAACTTTAACTTTCATCTGGGAGCTTTGGAGGAGCGGAGTAGGAGGAAACAGCAGGTCAGCTCTCTGCAGGAATAGCCCCAGCTTTCCAAGCTGCTCTAGTCCAGGACACTTCATGCCCGTGGGCCTGGGAGCCCAGTTTGCCCCAGAGTCAGTAAGTTGCTGGTGAGCCTCACTGTTCTCACAGGGTAAGCTAGGAAGAGCCTGGTCACCATGGATCCCCAGCTTCGTGTTTGCAGAGACTTGCAAGCACTTCAGCTCTCTTGAGGTAGGAGAAAAATGGTGTTTCTGCCAGCTACACTGCCTCTGCCAGCAGGACGTGTGGCTTGGCCACAGCCCTCAGCCTCCCAGAGTGCCCAGAGGCTGACACAGAGGGGTGCACGGGGGCCAGGGAGCAGGAGCCTTGAAATGCCAGTGGTTTCTGCAATGACATTTCTACGACCTCTGTTTGGTAAATCAGCATTTTTGGGATGTCAGATTACAGTAACACAACGTGGTAGCAACAGGCACGTGAAGGGAGGGCAGTGAGTTGGCACTGGCAAAGAGGACACCTTGTGTAAGGGTCCTGGCTCCCTGCCTGCCCTTGCTGACAGGATCAGGCCTCTCATGGCTAGTGGGACTTACCTGCAAGGTCACATCCAGTGTGGGTCACTCGGCGGTACTGAACGCTTCCACCACTCAAGTGGCTGTGTGCCACCTTAAAATAAAGATTGCAGCCAAGCTTTTAAAGTTAAATATGTTCTAAACTATACACATATGTGATCCTGAGATAGTGCCTGTAACAAGTCCCAAGGTAGATAGGCTTCCTGAACGCAGAGGTCCTCACGCCACGTAAGAGCATTGTTGTTTTATTTTGGCAGGCCTGGTAGCCTCTCTTGGAGCACGCTGCACTTCCTAATCCTCTTTTTTTTAGGGGGGTGGGTCTAGTGAAACAATCAGTTTGATGACTGCTACCAGCAATTCCAATGGCATTTCTTCTGCAGCTCAGATGAAAGCATTCTTGACCCTTTGCCAGTTCTCCCAAGACTTGCAGAAACAGGCTCACAGCTTCCCTTTCTATTTTTTTGGCCAGCCAAGAGCTGTGTGCCTGCAGCCTCCTGCTAGAGGAGCAGCTGTGCTGTGCTGTGCCGGAGACATTCCTCCAGATAGGGGAGAAAACATCAGTAGGAATCAGACAGAAAGGCAACAAGGATGAGCCACAATGGAGAGAAGAAGCTTAATGCAACGGCCGTCGTCCAGAGGGTCAAAGACCACGTCTTCCAGTCCCATTGGTACATAGCCCTGTGTCGAGTTTCTGACAGCATCAGCTCAGAGTCAGACCTTTTAAACCCAGGGGAAAAATATTTTCCAAAACTCTCTTCCCTTAAGCACTATATATTCAAAAAGTTCTTTTTATTGTTTCAGTATTTTAGCCCTTAGTTGATTAGTCACCAACACCTGTCAGATGCCCGCTGCCATAAAAGCACTCTGAGCACCTGCAGTATTTGCAAGAGTATAAAAAACCAGCTTTAGCAACTAGGAATTATGCAACAGAGGGGGAAGGCAGGACTAGCTAGATTAATGCAACATGTAGTGGATTTAAATGTTAACGCTGTGTGTGACCCGTCGCAGAATCATGCCAGGAAATGGTACCATGTAGTTTACTGGTCAGGGCAGTGGAAAGGGTAATGCATTACTGTACTCATCAGTGAACCACTCACTCACTCAACATACTATGTCCAGCTGAAATCAAAGGTTTCAATTCAGAATGCCATTCCTCTGCAGACTGCCAGCACCTCACAACTCTCTGCCTTTGAACTCTACTGTGATAGCTGCTTCATCAACGTTGTGGTTCCAGTGCAAACACAAAAATTCTCCAGGTCCCAAATCTTCTTCCTTTAGACTTTCGATTGTCTCTCATCTGT
>NW_008591181.1:21275-30814 GCF_000691845.1 Merops nubicus
AGCTTGAGTCTTCTGTTCATCTACCTGGACGTAGTCCACTCTCTGCTCCTCAGAGAGAAAAGGTTTCTGTGGGAGAGAGGAAAAAAACAGTGCATTAATCTTAGGGTTGAAATGGACGCTAGTGAAACTTGGCTTGATTTTCTGTTCTCCCTTTCCCTTGTTCCTTGATTGCTTCACTTCACCTTGCAGCTCACAGTGACATCAGCTGACAAAAGCACTGCCTTACAGCCTGCTTTAGCTGTAATTATCCATCTGTCACCCTGTCACTCAGCCCAGCCCAGCCAGCGAGGGAAACATGCTGTGCTGGCCATTTCCATGCAGACCATCATCTCTCCTCACCCCAGTGATCCTGCTGCAGGGAAGACCCAACTGCATTTTAACTGCAGGGAGGGTTTAAATAAGGAAGCTTAGGAATCTTGATGATTTTTTTCTTGTATTCAGGAGCATTAGCTGATAGAGAAAATTATGCACAGGACATAAAATGGTCCAAACCACCAACAACTCATTGCTCTGCAGTGGTACCTGCCCACCACCTGGGCAGGTTATAGGCTCTTTGGAATGAAGAGTGTATTTTCTCACTGTTGCCAAGGAAATTGAAATGCTTTTGGTGGTGCAAGAATAAAGATGCACATTTTGCCACGTTACAGGAGATGGTACAGTTTTACTCCATGAATTTATCACGGGCTGTAAACTTGTTACTGCAAAGAGATTTGGGGGAAAAATATCAGGAAAGGGGCTGTGGAGACTCGATGAAAATGAAAGAGCATGAAGAGATCCTGCAAGCACCAACAAGCTTGCCCACGAGCCCTCATGGATACACATCCCAGCACAGTCTCAAGCCCTCTGCCAAGCTCGTGTTAATGGCACCCCTATGAGTCATGCTAAGGACACCTTGTCATCACCCTAACAGAGCTTTTATTATATTAATCTTCAGCCTGCCACGAATGCAGTCAGCTGGAAACACAGCTGGGTTCAGCACGATACCTAGGGCACCTAGCAGAGTGGCCTCTTGGTCTTGTTTTCCTCCTAGCAAACAAAAGGATGGGAGGTTGGGGGGTTTTGGAGATGACTCGTACCTTCTGTACAGGGGATGGGGAAGCAGAATTAAAATCCAATGCTAAGTAATCAAGGTTAGATTTCCTTGTCCATGGAAAAGCACCACTGTATGGAGATGTTGCCTGTCTGTGTTCCTGTCAGGAAAGAAGAGAAAATTTAATGCTCTTAAAACATGATTCTAAAAGGAAGCAGGACTACAGCTGCGAGGTGGGAGACTCGTCTGGTAGAAGGTGAGTGAGGAGGGTCAGCACCCACATAATTTTCTGTGCCAGGGGTGTGTTTGGTGACTAACCACAGGACAACACTGATTAATTGGGGGAGGGTGTAAAGAAACTGTGAGAGCCTTCTTCCCCTGGTAATTATGGCAAAAAAGCAAACCAGGCTGATTTCCATTCAGTGTTACCAGGACTTGTGCCCAGCTTCCCAGCCCAAACTCTTGGAATGCTCAGATTTGCAGGGATGTCCTCTTAGCCATCATCCTGCCACAAATTTGAAGGAATGGTAGTAACTGTGTTCAAATCCAGGAACTTAAAATTAATCTCAGGAAAATCAGATAACCACAAATGTATGGAAGGTTTGATTTGACTAGAAACATCAAATGGGGAGTTAATTACAACTGGAACTCCTCTTCTGAGCAGATTTGGAACTAGTAAAAGTGTGGGGTAAAATTTAAGATTGTGGTTCATGGAATTTGTAGCCAGTTTTGCAAAACACTTCTGTTGCCATTTGGCTTCAGCTATGGAGCCAAACTGGTAGACACTGGCTCAGATCAAGGGATTTGAGCTCCATTTCCACCTCAAATTCAAAGGAAACTAAGATTCTGGTCTTTTGCAAGATATGGTTAAAGAGTGAATAAAGGAAAGGAAGCCACAAAGCCAGATGTTCCTCTCTCATGGGATGGGAAGTGGGGTTAGTACCACCAGCCAAAGCAGAAGCAATAGGAGACTTTAATGGGAGTTCTGTTTCTGCACAATCTTTGGTGTGTTTCTCTAGGAAGTGCACGGGCGGCTTTCTGTCATTTCCTAGGAGATTTTGCAGGGCACACTTTTAAAAGGTGAAAAGCTTTAATTTTCCTTTGCCTTAATGAGTTCTCATGTAAATATGGCTGATCCCTGTGATCTCTTGGAACTGCTCAGCAACATTCGTGGGCGAGCAGCTGAGTTCTGCAGAGCAGAAGAAGGGCTTCCCTTATCTCTCCCTAAATTGGTCCCAGTGTCTTCGGTTTAAAACCGTTTCATCATTTTTTTTAAAAAACAGAAGGCAAAGGACAAACCTCCTCAACATTTTTTTTTCTTAGAAAACAAACTTCTGCATTCTCCATCAATGTGACAGAGCAGAATAAAGCGAAGGATGGCTGTGTGAAAATGAAGATTACCATATGAATGTAACTTTCTTCCTCTTCTCCGGAAACTGAATTGGCAAATATTCTTGCTGAATTAATACCGTCTCTTTCTGGTGAGATAAAGCTCATTCGATTGCTATGAAGAAAAACACAGGAGAGGTTAAGGAAGCATCTTACAGATGCTCTGAAATGAAGCCAAAGCCTGACACAGTCCATATGGTGAATAAACTCACACTAACGCTGCAGCCTGTATGGGGAGGATGTCCAAAACCACTCCTTAGTTCTAGAAGGAGTGTGCTATATTGCTAGGAGTGGTTTGGTTGATTTTTTCTTCCTGGGATCTATGAAAGTTTGCCATCTCTGGTTTGACAGAAAGTGTAAAACATTGGAGCAGTTCTCCAGCTAGGGGCACAGAGACAGATGCTCATCTGGGTGACCCGTGCTGGTGGGGCAGTTAGTTGTGTGGCTGTCCACGCTGTGGAGATGGATGTGGATGTGCACTGGAGGTGCATGCAGAGGCTTGTCTGGCTTTGAGCACAGGGCAAACACATGCTAGCTGTGCCAGGGAGATGGCTGCAACTCGGCCCTTGTACAAGGAAATCTCTTCCACTAACAACTGTCAGGGGTCTATGGTGAGTAAATTATTGCAGGCCAGCACAATGGGGTTAGTTCCTAGGAAATTAGGTGGCCACTTCGTGCAGCATGAACAGCATCATTCCTTTTGCTTTATTAGTTCCAGGCATACTTCTTTTTTTAGTTTTGTTAGTGTAAAACATGCAAACTCCCTCCGAGCTCGTTACCCTTCAGGACTCTGCACTGTGTCAGCACTAATTAACCACAGCACTCTGGCAGGGGTGCTTGGGAGGGTTCCCCTAACAGGCAGTGCTGGAGGGCTTCCCTGGCTCTGGGCTCTGCAGCTGAGAGAGGGGTCTGCAGTAGAGGAATGGCCCATCTCCTGCCTCTTTGGTCCTCCAGAGGACTGCCTGAGCTGGGGGGTGTGTGGAAATGCCCTGTCTGGCACTCATGCTAGTGATAAAATGACGTTTTCTGGAGTGCTCAGGGTGTGCAGAGGAGGTTGGTGGGAATTCCTGGCTTTTCCATGCACACTTCAGCACAGCTGGCTCTCCTGTCAGCCTTTCTCTGTAGTGCCAAGATCCCACCAGCCAGCAGGCTGCAGTCCTCCCCTGCTCGCAAGTTCCCTGAAGATGAGTCTTTCACTGCCCTTGGAGCCCAGCAGAACCCTCTGTTCACACTACCTGAGCTTTGGGACCAAAAGGGTTTGTTCTACCCTGCAACTAATTTCCAGTGAAAAAAGATCACACCAACAGACAGAGTCTGAATTGCTGTGTGGCAGTGCAGAAGTCCACACCCAGGCTACAAGTCAGGCAGATCTTTATCTTATCTGGTTCTCCATTGCTGTATTGATTTTCAGGAACAAAAATGGCACTCTCACTTTGGAAAACAAAATAAAATTAAGGCATGCAGAGCTTCTAGGCATCACAGCAGCCACACCAGAGTGCACACCAGCTCCAGTGTTTTCAAAAGGAACCTTCAAAAGAGATTGAGCATCGCTGTGTGATGCTGAATGCACTGGAGCTGCCTGTCATGAAGGGAGCCTTGCTTTTTAGAGACAGCAAAAGCCTGGGGGATGCTGGAAGGAGCCCTGGGGAATTTTTGTTTGTGGACTTTGCCAGGAAACTGTTTCTTGTGGGATGTGATAAGTTATTTTTAACTCCCTTCCACAATGTTAAGGCTTAAAAGATTTGAACAGCAGGTTTCTTGTTGACTCACTAAGGCACAGTCCACATCCTGGTCACAGCAGCATGCTCTCGGATCGTGGAGAGGTTCCTCAAGTCCAGAGGAGGTGGCCGTGCTGCAAGTAGATACAAAAAGCACTACATTTCCAACAGCAGAGCTATGAAAGGGACAGGCTGTTCAGAAAAATGCGGTTATACATTAACAGCAAGAAACCAACAGAGTGTTTCACAGAATGTAACTGGTATGGTTCAAGATAGAAATCACTAACAAATAACCACTTTGATCAGTGCTGGGAAGCAAAGTCCCTTATTTGCCCTACAATAACTGAATAAATACCATGGGCATATGGAGAGTAAACACCCCAAAAGATCCATGTGCTTGCCCCAGATCTGCTCTGTGTATGCTGCCTTCAGGAGGAGAGGCCAGTCCAGCCTACAGGTCAAAACAGGTTTGGGGCTCTCTTCTAAATTAAAAGGTCCTACATGTGGAGCTTAAGATCATTCCTCCCACCAGTCAATGTACATTTTCCACTCCATTCTCAAAACCCTCTAAGAAAGGACCTGAGTTTTCTTTGCTTCCTGGCAATGGTCTAAAGTTCTGTCCTCACCCATGTGTCAAGTTTGAGTATTAGAGGGTTTGGATGTGCTGCTCCTGGAAGGTCAGGGAGCTGGTGAGACAGCAGTACAGGTACTTCAGAGCTGCAGGATTTAGTCTGCTGTCTCTGCAAGGCTCCATCCATTGGGTCATTTGCAGCCAGAGTGGACCTGAAGCCATGCACCACGCTAACGCAGCCACCAGTCTTAGGCTGCAAAAGTAGCCATGGGTGCTCTTCCTCTGCTCCCCACCAACCCTGCAGACTCCTCCTGTGTCCAGCACTACAAAGCCACTCACACAGCAATCCAACCCCTCTTCTAGAGGGGGAAGTGGTGCCAAAGGAGATCACCCGTGTCCCTGCCCCCAGTGGCACCTTAGGGCTGGGCTTACATTTCCTGCGAGGCTTGAGGTCCCGGTTGACCGGCGGGGGCTCCAGGTCGGAGGGGAGCTCTGGCAGAGGGCTGGTGAGTTTTTCGGTGCTGAGCACGGGGAAGGAGAAGGTGGCTGAGCCCGGGCTCATGGGGATGTAGCCGTCGGGGGAGCAGTCGGAGGCGGGCGCAGAGGGGGAGTTGCTGGGGCGCATGGGCACGTAGCTGTCCTCTGCCCCCTCCCCAGCCGTCGAGTAGAGCGGGGAGAACCGGCAGGGCTTGGGAAGCAGAGGGGGAGAAGGAAGAGAAACGGGTTGGTACATGAAAAGCTAACCCTCTGAAAGCCAGGAGGTGCTGTGAGGTCCGAGCAGGGCCCCGGCGTGACCTTTCTGAGGGGCTCAAGCTGGAGAGACACAAGACAAATGGCTGAGTTCAGCTGCATGCTCCAGCTCTGGAGAATGCCACCTCTGAGTTTTGCAGGTCACTGCTGGACACTAGGACTGAACTTATTGGTGACTTATGGTGCTACACATAGCCATGCCTGTCAAAGGCTGAGCTAGGAAGCTTTGGACTGACAGAGCCCTGAATCACAGGCACTTGGAGAGCAGAGACTTTCCTATATCCTGAAGAGGAGATACTCCTCAGGGTCATGAAGTGATAGGCTTCTTTAGACCCTTTTCCAAGAGATAAGCCGTGTTCTCAGGTGCTCTTGGTCAACAGTTGACTTCTCAAGGCTCCTGGTATTCTTTCTCACAGCAGATCTGGCTTCTTCTGCTTTAAAAACAGGCTGCTCAGTGTTGTAGCCTCCCTCCCACCCCCCTCAAATGCTTCCTGTGGCCGTGAAGAAGCAGCACAGAAGTTGCCCAAAATCCAGTGCTTGTTTTATTTATTTTTTTTATTCTTCTGCTGAACACAGGAGAGGGATGATTGAATATGAAGATGTGAAATGATTCACTTTCTGAAGTTTGTTGTGTGCCACTGTTTTAAATTTATGCGAGCAGAGCACTTACCAAATTCAAGCTAAGCCTCTTATCCCGACTTCTTAAGGAACTGCCTTCCATGTCTGCTGCAAGGAAAAAAGTGATTAAAAATGTGATAAGGCACTGCAACCTGACAGAGATAACTCTGGAGTAAAGCATATGGCTTGAAAATAGTGAGAGCTTTATAGAGATTCCATAACTCCTAGTATTTATCCTAAATGAGGAAACCCAATGACACTTCAGACCAGAACCAACTCAGTAGTATTTCAAGAGTGACTGCATCTATTTTAAGTATGATGAAACCACAGAACATGCTCATGTGTAATCCAACTGTAACTTTTGCTTCCTGTAACACAAGTAGTTGGGGGAAAGACTGGTGTGGAGAGCAAACAACCAAACAAAGATCTAAACCTAGCTCCTGCTCTAGTCCCGCTCTGTTTTCCCATCTGTCAAACTGTGGAAATTATATTAAAAGGGACTGTGGGAATATTAACTCATTATTGTTTGGAAAGTTGTTTAGGAGCCCTGTACATAAGGTGCCAGGGAAGCATGTGTGACTGTACAGAGGGTGTGTGGGAGAACATAATGGTAGGAGAAAAATTCTTCTCTTTGTCACCCAGAAGTGCTGATGTGGTGCAAGTGGCTCAAGCTGATGGGAAACAAACAGCCAGAGAAAAGGTCACCAGTCACAGTGTCCCCTTGTGCAGTCTGGCCTTTGTCTTGGTGTACAACAGTTTTGTTTTTGAAGCAAAGGACAAAACCCCTGAAATCTAGCACTCAGTGCACAGGAGATCAGCAGTGGGAGATGCTTACAACTACCACCCCTTTGTGGAAAAGGAGCTTCTGTACAGAAAATGGCTTTTCTGTGGGAATGCCTTAAAGCCCTGCAACCACACAAATCCAGTCCCTGCTCTTGTGGTGGAGACCTCGACACTGCACTGCAGCTGGGGGTCTCTGTGGTGGCACCAGCATGAGAGGCAAAAGTGCTAACCAAGGACAAAGCCATCCTGTTAGTGCTGATGTACTCACACAGACACTGTCCTGAGACAGCTACGTTTACTGCTGATTTTGGCAAAAAGACATTCAGGCACAACAGACAGAGGCCAGGATACAGGTGCCTTGCCTGTGTACAGCTCACTGCCCTTCATGGCACTGGCACCAGCATGTGCTGCCTTTGCACTGGCATAATTACATCTGCTCAGCTTTTACAGGTTGCCAAGGGCAAAAAATATATATATAAAAAAAAAAGTAAATAACCTGAGTGGGCTCACTCAGAACTGGGGAGAAACAGCTGCTTTCTCCATTTCTTTTTCTGATCTTTCTTGTTGAACACATTTTAATTCAGAGTTTAACCTTCCAAATAGTTTCAGCTGCACTTAGGGCAAGAAAAAAACCAGCAGCACTTATTAAATTCATTGCTGCCCCCTGCCAGGCAGTGATAACCTTGCAGCACAGCAGCAGAACATGACATTTGGCCACTTAATCCTCCTAAAAACATTTTGGTGTAAATTGGGTTGGAGGAACATTGAAGGTCTGAAACGTGCTGATGGTTTTAGAGCAGCAGACATGCAGAAGCAAGAGCAGCACCTTTCAGGGAGCAAGCAGTGGAACAGATAATTAAGAATACCAATTCCACTGATGGGTGTTTCTCCAGAAGGCTTCCAAGAATTGTTTGTACACTGATAAACAGGCTGGACAGAGTATTAGATCTAATAGCCCCAAACACTGGCTGTTCATCCAAACTACAGGAGTCTAAAGGACGCTTGCCCTTAAAAACCTACATTTTCTTCCTTACCAAAATTACTGTGAAATACTAGATGATTTCCAGCCAGGTACTCCAGTTCCTCCCTCTGTTCTGTGGCGCCACAAAATAAAGCTTTCCCACACTGCATATGCTGGTTTCTGACACCCTGATGTTCTGGATTTTTGACTATTATTTTGGTTTGTGACGATCGTATTTCAAGAAGGAGTGGAAAAGTCACCTCAGCTCAGAGCAGAACCTGCTCTGCAGCAGAGCCTCACTCTGCAGAGGCTTTCCAGGACACCCTGACTGAGGTGCAAGGACAGAGCAGGATTTGCTCAAGGACGCAGAGTCCCTGGTTCAGCTGGGATTATATCCTATCCCCAGTGTCTCCCTGGCTTCCCGTTCTTTACTCTAAGCTGTGAAGAGACACGCTGCTGCTGTTACAGAAAGGACTGGGGGTAGTGAAGCAGCACAGAGAAGAAGGCATTTCCCATGTGCAGGCCCTCATTTTGACCTGCAAAAACAGTTTCACATTGCCCAATCCAGTGGTTGGCTTTTCATATTTCTTTTTCTACCGTTTTCTCTTTTGGAGAGGGAGGAGATATGGAAAACTGGCAAGTCATGAGGCACCCTGAAGAGATCACAGCCAAACTGCTGCCCACATGTACACACTGAAGGGCTTCTTCAGAGCAAGAGCTGATGTGAGGGACGGGTCTGAATCCTGCTCGCTAGCTAATTTGAAACAAGCATTTCAGGTTGCTTTGGGTGGTGTATGATTTCAGTGGGGAGGACAGAGAGGCACAACTGGAGGTGGGCACCTGCTCTGTGCTTGTGGGTAGCTCCATCCTTCACACTGGTTCTGTTTCCCCGAGTCTCAGAAGTGCACTCACCTTTCCAGTTCCTCACGTTGTCTAAGCTGGACAAGGAGATCCTTCTGGGCACCAGAGCGACCTGAGCCCGGCAGACCCCCGCGTGCCCGTTCTGGAGGGTCCCACCGCCCGCCTCGTCCCCTCTCCTGTCTGAGAAGTGGGTTGGCTTGGGTGGCCGTGGGGGGGGGGTGTTGGACAGGACGTCCAGCTGGGTTACGCCGTAGGGCAGCGCCTTCTGGCTCTTGTCAATCTGAAAGGTTGGCGTCAGCGGCGTGCCCAGCAGTGGAGAAGAGGAGGAAAAGTCACTGGGTGGCCCACTAAGGTCTGTGTTCCTGGACACGGCGCTGGGGTTTGCCAGCGGGGCCCCATCCTGGTGCCCAGTGCCAGCGCCGGACAGCTGCACGAGGTACAAGGAGGGCTGGGACTGCACAGAGTCAACAAAAACATCATCCGAGGAGGTCTGCTCCAGAGATCTGTCCGAATTGGACCAGCTGTCACACCTGCACAGAGACAGAGGTCAGGGCCTGCGGTTTCCTCTTCTCCTGGCTGCAACTGAGCAAGCACACAGCAAAAGAAAACACCAAACCACCCAACCCCAGCCTCACAGTTTGGCACAAAGTCTGTCCCTTCCCTACGGCTGTGGAAGGTCCCCCCCCAAGCTGGGATGGGGCACTCTATGGACCCGTTTGCCCCAGTGTCCCAGGGAATCGCTGGGGGGGCAGCTCCAGCCCGTGGCCCCCGGCAGACCCCAGACCCACCTGTTGTGGCTGAGCTTGCCCGACTCGCAGTTGGAGAGGAAGAGGTAGTCGGGGAGGAAGACGGACTCGG